>NC_073744.1:131168095-131338095 GCF_029784135.1 Toxorhynchites rutilus septentrionalis | reverse complement strand
ACAAATTTAAAAAAAGATAATTTAAAAAATTAAGTAGTTTGCATAATATAATCCGTTCAAAAAAAACTTCGTCAGGTTAATATTAATATAAAAATATAAAATTATATATTAATATTAATATTAAAAACAAACTGCAAAATAAAAATCCCACATTAAATTATTCGTTCGTATAAAACTTCGTCAGTAACAATCTTCGTCATAAAATTTTAAAATATATCGGTCGGCTGTTATTGAAACACAGCTTTCACGTGTGTAATACAGTGCCTCTTGAATTCTGTAAGTGTTGTTGCACGTTTAATATGTCTTGGCATCGAGTTGAACACATTTATACCTTTGAAAGACAACGAATTTTGTGAAGCACATGTCAAGAAATTGAGTGTTCTTAATTCATTCGCGTTTCTTGTGTTATAACTGTGAAAGTGTACTCAAAGAGTTCCTATTTAAAGATTTCTCCAGAATAAATTTATCAACGATATTCACCAGTGAATTTTTACCGATTGTGTATAAAAAAACGGAATTTTTTAATGGTGTTAAAGGGCGAACACGAAATTATTGCGACACCGAAAATGTCATGCCAATTTTCTTATAATGTTCATAATCAAATCAAAATTTTAGGGTAGTTTTATACATATATTTACTTCAAAAATCAAAAGAAGAGTTAATCGATGTAGCCTTGGGTCTAAAATTGAACGCATTTTCGCAAATACGCACACGCAAATACGGTCATCTTCATCGGATGACTCTCGTCTTCTGTTCTCCCAAGACTACCACGTTGAGCTGCCTCGCCGCCACTGTAGTAGATGTGGTACTTGAATGAAGTATGAACTGCAAAGAATTGTATTTCTCCTGAATTAGACCACGAACGATGGCGATGTAATGTTGCTGAGAGGCACTGAAAAACTATTGACATATTCAATAAGTTGATTGTTTTAGAGTCGCTCAAGACAGCGAGCAATTAACAGGACATGTTAATGCTAAGACTGAGAGCTACAAACACTATAAGCGGGACGCGACCGGATACAACACTTAATGTTCTTACAAACGTAAGAAGGATGTTCGGCCGGTTTCGGGCTCGATGCTGCCCATCTACGGGACGATGTCCGACTGAAAACAATAATAAAATGGCTATGGACTGGTGTCGCGTCATTGGATGTTCTGTTTCGTCAAGTTGAATAAGGATGATGTAATTGGAGCTTCAAATTCATTCATATGCGGCGGCTCAGCAGTGTGAATGAACAAGGATTCCCATGCATCAAGATGGGATGGCGCACTTCTTGTCAATTTGATGGTTTAACCCTGTAGAGTATGCTGTCACACTCGATTCGTTTGGTCACTTATTTTCCACGGCGTTTCTGTGCTCGCTCCATCGTACTTTAATCTTCCGACGGGTTTGGCCAATATACACAACCGGGCAAGATTTGCAAGGAATCTCGTAGATACCGGACTTTTAATACGGCGGGATCTTGTTCTTGGGGGAACACAGAAGATCTTTCAACATATGAACGCTCTTGTTGGCTGTTTGAAAGCCGTGTTTATTCAGTATCCCTCGAATTGCATTCGTCACTTTCGGGTAAAACGGGAGACTAATCCTTTGAATGCCTTCTTTTTGTGGTTGAAGCGTGGTTGCGCTTTGGCGGCGTTTCTTTATTTCTTTCATTTATTTCATACTACAAAGATCGCATTGTTGATGTAGGACTGCGAAAGCATTTTGTTTTCTTCGTTTCAACTGGTTTTAGAGTTTTCTCTCACCAATCGAATCCAAACAACCATTGGGCTCGCAGCAAACAATCTTTGTGATTGTGGCGATGGCTACCACGACATCGAGCATGTTGTCTGGTCGTGTATCCGGTTCCATGCTGCTCGCTCTCAGCTCTCTAGAGCACTGAGAGCACAAGGCAGACAATCGGAGATCCCCGTCCGGGATATCTTAGGTAGCCGTGATCCTGATCTTCTGCTTCATCTATACCTGTTCCTCAGGAACGCCGATGTCAACGTTTAATGATGTTTCCTTCGTTGTGCCTCCGTTTCATATCCCTCCTATCCGATCGATAAACTTTTACTTAGTCGCGGCAATACATACACACACTCTTCACAGATGCACGGGCCGAAGGTTGTGCAGTCCACTGATCATTCAACAAGAGCCAAAGGTTGTACCGCTCATGACAACTCTACACGAGCTGATGATTGCGCCGGCTAGTGACCATTCTATCCTGGATTCCTCGAGACGAGAAAGACGCACCACGCTAGATATGGGGTACAGACTAGGGGGGCGTTGCTGATTAATGGTCGGCTGCATCCCAATAGGAAGTATCTCGTGTCGGGCACACGTACAGAGCATCGAAGACTGCAACATACCAATTATGAGAACACTTGTAATACTAACCTCGAGCCAACCGCGAGTAATCGGTTACATATTACTAACATAGTTGTAAGACAAAAATTGTCAAAATATTGGACTCCCGGCCCCGTCAGGCTAACGCCACATGTGCCTTAATAAAATATATATTTTGGAAAAAAAAAACATTTTAATTGGTATATCAACTTTTCGTACATTAATAATAGTGATAACAATGCTTATGGAATCATTCTTAGAAAGAAACTAATCACTAATCACCGGTCGTGTTAAAATGCCTGACTAACTATTTGAATCCTCTCAGGGTCAAAGGGTCGCACCCGTGGCCGAGTGGTTAGCGTCCCACACTATCATGCCGGGTGTTCGGGTTCGATTCCCGTTCTGGTTGGGGGATTTTTCGTCAAAGAAAATTCTTCCGGTTTGCACTGTGGTCACGCGTATTCTAGAGCTTGCCACTCTAGAGTGCATTCAAGGCGTGTTATTCGGCATAGAAATCTCAACCAAGTATTAATGAACGACGCTAGTTAATGAATACGTTGAGACGGCAAAAGTTCCACAGGGAACGTTAACGCCATTCAAGAAGAAGAAGGGTCAAAGACCTCGCACAACATAGGAAATTTGTGGAACGGAACCCCACGTGAACTCCCCTGCAATAACGTTCTTCCTCAAGACAATACGATTTCTGCGAATACCTGCGAATACCTAATATATAATTTTCGGGAAACTTCCCAAATCGGCTTGCCTCCCGTTTGAGAGGAGCTGGACCCCAGAGAAGTGGTTGAGAATTACGAAAAATTTGAGTTATATTTACTCTGAGCTAGTTGCTGTAATTTATATATTTTCAAAAATTTCATTCTTATTTTAAATAGCGCAAAAGTTTACACAGAGTTTTACAATTTCCATATTCGTTGATATCGCCGCAGTTACGCTAATAATCAACAACAGCACCTTGTGGCACCATAAACAAACCCAACTGGTGTTAATACATTTGAATTATGAGGGAAGTTACAAGTTCAATCAAAATTGAAATCATTTTACTGCTGATTTGCCCCAGCGAGAGTAGGAGAAAATCTAACATTCGGTTGCAATATCTTGTTCATTTATTCCGAATTTACACCCCCTCTTAACTCGTTACCAACCATCTCCCTGGTCTTATATGTTTCCGCGAGTACAGAGAGTACATCTATATTTATGGTAATAAAAATCACAGCTGTTACCCGATACGTACCTTGTTTTTTGGTGAACGATAAGTTCGATTGACTCTCTCTCTCTCTCTTTTCCGCCGTGTGTTTGTGGCCTCCGCAACGCGTCCCGTTGTTTGGCGCGTTGATTTTACAGTGTCCCCTTTGCCACGTTTTTATTTTTACGTTGGTGTGGGTGGAAGCCGTCGGAGGCTGGAGCAACGGACACACCGTGTGTATTTAAGGCTGCAAAATTTATTGCTCTCACGACTCGCTTTTTATTTCAATAATAATGCTTGAAATAAAAGTAAGTGCGCTCGGGATAATGGGAGGGACGGGGGGAAGTTCCGTGTACCTTCGGTTGCATCAATAAAGGCGCTATCCGGGTGGCTCATGATGGAACCGTTTGGCCCCACCGTGTAAGGTGGGGGGAGGGGTTGCCCTTTCCGGTGGCAGCCCTCTGTTGGTTCTGCGCGTGGAAAGTGAAAATGAGTGATGTTTCAGTGGAGAGTGAATTTATTAGTGGTAATAAACATTCTGGCAAGTGATTCTAACCGACACAATGGCGGGAAACAAGGACCGGAGAACAAAGAGGGTCAAAGTGAGGGCTGGAGAATTTACCCCCAGTGTCTAGAAATTGATAAACGTGTATGGTTATGATGTATGAATAGTGAACTAACATTGTTGATTTTGAATGTTGTTTTATTTTTTTACAGTTGGTTGATAATAGTACACTTTGTCCAACTTCTATAAGACCACCCTGACCACCTTTCGTTGCAACACTAACAGTTAACATTTCAACAAGATACATTCATACATTGTTGAATGCATAGGACAAAGTATACAGTGGGGGAAAATCCTATAAGCGCACCTGGGTTTTCTGAAAATTCTAGATTTATTTATTATTTATTATTCACCATCTTCGACAACGTCGTACAGACTGTTTACTTATATAATAAATTAATTTAAATTTCTTATTCTAACACTAAATACATTTTTGGTCAAAGTAAAATCAAACTCCTCACAAACATCATTAAACGATCGCAAACACAAACAAAAACAATTATTAAAACCATAGATCATTCTGTGGAAAGGTATTAGAAACAATGGAGAATTCCGAAATCGGCGAGGAGGAATATTCCACGGAACCTGCTGTAGCAGTTCGGGGCAATCCACGTTGTCTGTTATGAGGTCGAAGATGAAAAGTCGTTGTAGTTTCTTACGCCTGTCAGCTAGGGTTTCCAAATTGATCAGCTTGCAGCGGTCAGGATAGCTGGGAAGGTTGACTGGGTCATTCCATGAGAGCTGACGCAAGGCAAACCGCATGAAACTTCTCTGAATCCGCTCTATTGCAAGCATTTGCGTAACTTGGAATGGAGACCAAACCGGAGAAGCATATTCCAAAATATTGCGAACCAGTGAGCAGTACAGCGTTTTGAGGCAATACACATCGGTGAAACCTGAGGCATGACGACGAATGAAACCAAGTACAGTGTATGCTTTAGCTGTTGCGATACTTATGTGCTCGTTAAACTTCAATTTAGAGTCGATCGTTACTCCCAGATCACAAATCGAATTCACACGTTCCAGAGAATCCAATCCCATATCATAATGATGACTAATGAAGTTTTTGTAGCGAGTGTATGATATTGCTTTACATTTCTTACTGTTTACGCGCATACCGTTGTCACCGCAACAGATCAGTAGACGATTTATATCCTCTTGTATTGTGTCACAATCGCTGATGGATGTAATCACGCGGAAAATTTTTAAATCATCGGCGAAACCAAGTTTGGATGACGAAAGCAACTTATACAGGTCGTTGATATATATGATGAATATCAATGGGCCCAGGACACTCCCTTGAGGCACACCAGATGGAATGTTGAATGTCCTAGAGCGCACGGAATTCACCACGACGAAAGCCTTGCGGGCTGATAAATAAGAATGCAGCCATTCAGTAATCCAATTCGGAAATCCTAAGTGATTCATTTTTTGACGTAGGACTACGTCTAACCGGAAGATATAGGGGGTGAAATGGAAATCTAGGCACTGAACAAGTAGGAAAAATGCAAGATTTGGAACGCTTATAACTCGAGCATTTCTCAATAGATCGCAAAGGTTTTTGCATCAATTGATAGGAAATATATCTACGCATCTATCATAACGAATAACATTTCATTTTCTTGAGATAAATAATTGAAAAATTGTGAAATATCAAGCATTGTCAAAATGCACTATGTGCCCATTTTTGATTGGTCCATTTTGTGCTCCTCAAATCGTACCGACCAAAACGGGCAACCAGAGCAGCAGCGAAATAGAATGAAGCACGATTGGAAAGGAAAAAGAAAAAAATGAACGAAACATTGGTCGCAGTTTCACACATGCGTAATTCTCGAGCCAGCCAGTCAGCTTAAAAATCCCCGCTCCGCTGCCGTAACGATCATTCTTTGTGTGGACACCGACATCGTTGCTGGACGAGCTGGACGGCGAGGGATCGAGTGCCTTTCTCAAGGCAAGAGGGCGGAGGTGGTAGCGCTGGAGTAGAGTAATAGAGTAGAGTAGAGTTTTCAAAGGGCCTTTCTCAAGGCTAGAGACGAATGAACTGCAAAAGTTTAAAGTCTCTATAATACAAGACCTTCCTTCCGTAACGATCATTCTCATTCAAACCGTACACCACATCGGTTCGCATCACAACACATCAACAAACCAACCCAAGCAGCCATGTCTGGACATGGTAAAGGAGGAAAAGTGAAGGGAAAGGCAAAATCCCGCTCGAACCGTGTTGATCTGGAGTTCCCCGCAAGTGTAGCTAGGCCGAGCGCGTTAGTACCAGTGCACCAGTCCACCTAGATAAACCGCATTCGACGATAAGAAAAACCGCATTCAGAACAGAACACATCAAGACAACAACAGGCAGTTGCAGCGAGTGGCGAGTGGCAAACGCAATCGCAAAACGGCATCAGGTAGCAGAAGAAAAAAGTTTGTTCTTTATACAAACTGCTGTGGTGGCAAATCCAGAACAAGGCGGCATCGAGGGCGTTCGAAATGGTTTTTTTCAAAACCACGAGTACTAAGTTTTCTAAATTGGAACCATTCCATAAAACAAGGCGCTTTTCAGGGCCATTAAACCTTCCAAAAAAGAGTTTAGGAAATACAGTTCAATGCTTTCTAAAACATTATCCAAAATAATAATAAAACACAAATTAATTTTTTCATAATTTGTTTGCCAGGATCTGATGAGTATGTGAATTTGGCAGTTGTGCTGAGCTTATTGATAGTTTGGAACTTTCCTGATTATTCAATTTTCACCAATTCTTAAATTGTTTCCAGATTGAAAGTACAGTAATTTACAATTAGTTCGACATTTAGCTAATTGGACGGACATGTAATGCGACCTATTTAGTTGGACATTTTTGTAAACATAGAGATCCAAATTATGACCCCACATTGAAAGTCGACACTGTACCACTGTCATCGCAAATGTTCAATTACAGGTTAAAATTACCTCCAATCCGATACTGAGTGGTGGTAATGCGACGTGCCATTGAATGTAATTTACTGTAAAATATGTCACACGCTGGACGGGAAGAAATTTTCCAACTGTGAAAGCTGTGGCGAGTGGCAAATGCAATCGCTAAACAGAAAGGTTTAGCCGAACAAGATGGGGATATCGAGTGATAACAAAACAATAAACTCTTTAGATTGAAGATAATTTTGTGATCCTGAAAAGGACCCTTTTTAGCCTGCATGTGAATCCAACGAGCGAACAAATCGTAATGAATGTATTTTTTTGCCATCGCTCCCTTTTAACGCTCATTCGTTCGTCTCGTTGGACTCACCCCTCTGGCTGAGTCTGCCGATTTGTCTCTATCCTGTGAATGTGTACCGTTAGAGTATAAAACACGCGGACCCCAAAAAAATATCTTATTTTCTTTCAAACCGTAAACCCGTGTGGTTGTACGGCATCGGCATCGTGGACGTAACAAAGGAGGACAAGTTAAGGGAAAGGCAAAGTCCCACTCGAACCGTGCAGGTGTGCCGTTCCCCGTAGGTGTATCCGCCAATTGCTCAGCAAGGGTAGATAGGCCGAGCGCGTTAGTACCAGTGAACCAGTCCACCTAGCCGGCGTTATATAGTTTCGGCCGCCGAAGTGATCGAGTTGGCTTGCAAAGCTGCTCACGACAATCAGAAAACCCGCATCAAGAACAGAGCAGCTTCGGTTCGGCGCTCATCAAGGCAACAATTAGTTTCAGTGAGTGGCAAAGTGTTTCTCCGACACGTCGCATTAAATGTAATTTAGTGAACAACATGTCACAAGCTGGAGTGACAAATTCCCCAGTTGTTGAATTTCTTCCCTCATTTGGCTCAGATCGCGATTCAATTCCATCGTCGTTGATTTAATATAATCCGCTATATTCTCTTTCGTGTTACTCATTGCGATGTCAATGAGTGACGTAATATGATTTTTTATCGTCTTCGCAAAGAGATTGCTGCTTTTATTTGCGGACAATTCATTTTTCAGATCGACGAGCTGACCCTCAAGTCTGTCGACGGCTTCATGTACAACATTTGCATTTTGTTGTTGCAGTGTCAGCCGATGGATCACTTCCGTATTGTATTGTAGTTGCTCGTTGAATTTTTTGACGTAGGACTACGTCTTTCATTTCTATACCGGGGTGTAAAATCAAAGTTTCGAAAACGAAAGCGTTACGCCGGAGACCGAGATTTTGAGCGTTAATAGCTCCTAAACAACTGAACGAAATGGTATGATAAACACTTCATTCGAAAGATAAAATGTCTACGCGTTATATACTTGTTACTTTTTGATCCAAAAACTTGTTTCAATAGTCTTAAAATTGCTCTCAAAACAGGCTATTGAAATCACCAATCGGTATATAAGCGAGCGGCGCTCGGAAATCCACTCAGTTCTAATTGAACAGCGATTGGAGCATGTTGTCGCTGTTGCGGTGAAGCTCTTTATTTATCATGAAAGCGCGGATGAACGGTGTCACCAAGAGCCTGTTTGTGCACCCTAGGCCAGAAGGGAATCTATCAGGAGGAGAGTGATGCCACAAACGGTTCCCTGGGAAGACATCGCTACACACACATACACGCGCGGCTATTAACAGGTGGTTATCGAGTTGGCATTAACCACTGGTGGGCTTCCAGTATCGAGGAAAATGTGGAAATATCTAATCGTTACTGAAAATAATCTGCCAGTTCCTTTGGGAATTTTCAAAATATATTCATGTGAAAGAGTTTAATTGAATGTTTTCTATCCATGTTACACTGTGACCAAATATGTTTCAATCAAGTGCTATTATCAGGTGGTTATCGAGTTGGTATTAACCACTGGTGGGCTTCCAGTATCGAGGAAAATGTGGAAATAACTAATCGTTACTGAAAATAATCTGCCAGTTCCTCTGGGAATTTTCAAAATATATTCATGTGAAAGAGTTTAATTGAATGTTTTCTATCCATGTTACACTGTGACCAAATTTGTTTCAATCAAGTGCTATTAACAGGTGGTTATCGAGTTAGCATTAACCACTGGTGGGCTTCCAGTATCGAGGAAAATGTGGAAATATCTAATCGTTACTGAAAATAATCTGCCAGTTCCTCTAGGAATTTTCAAAATGTATTCATGTGAAAGAGTTTAATTGAATGTTTTCTATCCATGTAACACTGTGACCAAATATGTTTCAATCAAGTGCTATTAACAGGTGGTTATCGAGTTGGCATTAACCACTGGTGGGCTTCCAGTATCGAGGAAAATGTGGAAATAACTAATCGTTACTGAAAATAATCTGCCAGTTCCTCTGGGAATTTTCAAAATATATTCATGTGAAAGAGTTTCATTGAATGTTTTCTATCCTTGTAACACTGTGACCAAATATGTTTCAATCAAGTGCTATTAACAGGTGGTTATCGAGTTAGCATTAACCACTGGTGGGCTTCCAGTATCGAGGAAAATGTGGAAATATCTAATCGTTACTGAAAATAATCTGCCAGTTCCTTTGGGAATTTTCAAAATATATTCATGTGAAAGAGTTTAATTGAATGTTTTCTATCCATGTAACACTGTGACCAAATATGTTTCAATCAAGTGCTATTAACAGGTGGTTATCGAGTTGGTATTAACCACTGGTGGGCTTCCAGTATCGAGGAAAATGTGGAAATAACTAATCGTTACTGAAAATAATCTGCCAGTTCCTCTGGGAATTTTCAAAATATATTCATGTGAAAGAGTTTAATTGAATGTTTTCTATCCATGTTACACTGTGACCAAATATGTTTCAATCAAGTGCTATTATCAGGTGGTTATCGAGTTGGTATTAACCACTGGTGGGCTTCCAGTATCGAGGAAAATGTGGAAATAACTAATCGTTACTGAAAATAATCTGCCAGTTCCTCTGGGAATTTTCAAAATATATTCATGTGAAAGAGTTTAATTGAATGTTTTCTATCCATGTTACACTGTGACCAAATTTGTTTCAATCAAGTGCTATTAACAGGTGGTTATCGAGTTAGCATTAACCACTGGTGGGCTTCCAGTATCGAGGAAAATGTGGAAATATCTAATCGTTACTGAAAATAATCTGCCAGTTCCTCTAGGAATTTTCAAAATGTATTCATGTGAAAGAGTTTAATTGAATGTTTTCTATCCATGTAACACTGTGACCAAATATGTTTCAATCAAGTGCTATTAACAGGTGGTTATCGAGTTGGCATTAACCACTGGTGGGCTTCCAGTATCGAGGAAAATGTGGAAATAACTAATCGTTACTGAAAATAATCTGCCAGTTCCTCTGGGAATTTTCAAAATATATTCATGTGAAAGAGTTTCATTGAATGTTTTCTATCCTTGTAACACTGTGACCAAATATGTTTCAATCAAGTGCTATTAACAGGTGGTTATCGAGTTAGCATTAACCACTGGTGGGCTTCCAGTATCGAGGAAAATGTGGAAATATCTAATCGTTACTGAAAATAATCTGCCAGTTCCTTTGGGAATTTTCAAAATATATTCATGTGAAAGAGTTTAATTGAATGTTTTCTATCCATGTAACACTGTGACCAAATAATTTGGTTTTGTGGTTTTTCAATCAATCGCAATTAACAGGATAGCTTCAGAAGATTATTCTTCCCCATCAGTAGGATATTTCCGTATCCAATATTGTATGCGCCCGCAATCGATTATTGCTCAGTCGCCGAAAGTTCCGAGCTCAGAGAGTTTATTCCCCTCTAGTTTGCCTTCCAAATTGCCATTGTAAACCACACCTTCTCTCGATTCAATCACAAACAAAAAGCATACTTAAGCGATATTCTGGTGGTGAGACACATTCATTTTTCGTGAGGACATCGACAAGACAACATCGTTGCCTAACGTGCTGGAGGAGGTGGACGGCGAAGGATCGACACATACACGCGCAGAACTCTTTCTGTTAGGATGCCATTCAGCATCGAGAAAGTTCCGGAAAGATCTAATCATTGCTGGAAAATAATCTGCCAGTTCCTTTGGGAATTTTCAAAATATATTCATGTGAAAGAGTTTAATTGAATGTTTTCTATCCATGTAACACTGTGACCAAATATGTTTCAATCAAGTGCTATTAACAGGTGGTTATCGAGTTGGTATTAACCACTGGTGGGCTTCCAGTATCGAGGAAAATGTGGAAATAACTAATCGTTACTGAAAATAATCTGCCAGTTCCTCTGGGAATTTTCAAAATATATTCATGTGAAAGAGTTTAATTGAATGTTTTCTATCCATGTAACACTGTGACCAAATACATTTGGTTTTGTGGTTTTTCAATCAATCGCAATCAACAGGATAGCTTCTGTAGATTATTCTTCCCCATCAGTTGGATATTTCCGTATCCAATATTGGATGCATAAAACCTTGTGCCTCCAACGTAACGCTCTCGTTTTCGAAGTTCTCCAAATATTCATTCATTCAGAATGAATTCAGATTCAACTTCATACAAATGATCTCTAAATCAACGATAGTCCTACGTCACCCTTGCGGTTATACCATAGATATAACCCACTTCCTGTTTTTAATGATGAGGTTATGCGGCACTGTATCGAAAGCTTTCGCGAAATCTACATATACCGAGTCCACTTGCTGCTTAGATTCTAACAGCCGTGATATTGCTGACACATAGCACATAAGATTTGTTGTTGTAGAACGTCGTTTCATGAAACCGTGTTGGCTGTTAGAGATCATCGGTGAAACAACTCTGTACAAAACTGCGTGAATCAGTTTTTCGAACACTTTACTTAGGCTGCATAGTATTGAAACACCACGGTAATTGGTGACACAACTGTAACTTCCGGATTTATGAATCGGTACTATGGATGCCATTTTCCATGCCAGTGGAAATACTTTGTCCTGAAGTGAGCGGTTAAAAATTGCAGCGATAGGCATCGAGAGTGAAGCGGCACAGTTCTTCAACAGCACAGGAGACAGATTATCTGTTCCGGGACCTTTCTTCCAATCGATGTCTTCGAGAGCTTTTCGAACATCGTCTTGAGAAAACTGGATGCGTGGAAGATGAATGTTGTGCGGTGTAACATACTCAAAGCAGTTTTGTCGTTGAACGGGTGACGCCTTACTGAACACGCTCTCAAAGAAAGTAGCGAAAAGATTGGCTGCTTCCGAATTTGAGCGAGATGTCATTCCATCCAAGTTTACATAGCCAGGGATGCTCTTGCCAGCTTTCAGGTGCTTGATGTAATCCCAGAAGCGAGAAGGATCCTGTTTGACGGTAGTCTGAATTCTATGCAAATAGTTTTCATGCGTTGCAGAAAGAATGACTTTATATTCCAATTCAATCTCGCGAAGTGTTGCTTTGTCTGCTACATTTTTTGTATGGAAATATCGGTTGCGTGCTTTTCGGAGATGGTTGCGAAGTTTCCGCAGCTCGGGAGTCCACCAAGACCGGTAAGAACGGAATTCAAAAAGTGAAAGTCACATATCGAATAGTCAAGTTTGGTACATCTATCCTGATCGTCCATTAATGTTTGTGCGTGATTCTCGTCAAGTAGTAATATGAAAGGTGCGTGGTGGTCATCGGGAGGCAACAATGGAGCTGGCGGTGTGATCACGTCAAGATACTCGGGAAGGTTGGTGAATACTAAGTCAAGAAGTCTGGCATTTGTGTTGATAAAACGATTAATCTGCCTTAATCCATTCGCAAATATTGCTTCAATAAAATTTATCTCTGTTTCAGTCGACGCGTTTGAGGAAATGTAACCATTGATGTCCTCGTCGAGATGTCGTCGTAGATTAGGTAGATTGAAATCACCGATCGACAAGATTAAGTCTGATTCCGAGAGACGATCAGCTACTGTTTACACTGCACTTGCGTGAGCAGTATATAACTCGCTGCTAGAATTTGGTGGGAGATAGATGGCAACGACGTAGAGAAAGCGAAGCTGAGATTTTATATATATAGTAGATAAAACCATTCCTTTTTTAAGTAGTGATTTCCTAATGACTAAATGTGTACTAACTTTGTTGTTTAAGTCATCATTGGTGCAAACATATTTTTTTTACTAAAACATTTTTAAACAAGCGCAACTGGCATTTTAAATATTTTCCCACCAATATGTAAACATCTTGGCCATTTTTCAACACATCCTGGTAAGGTTGTAACGTGAGAACGAGTTAACCACAATCAGCTAAGCAGTGAAGTAGCGCAATTGAATTTGAAGCACGATGCCGAAAGGAATGTTCTTGGACGAAACTGAGCGGAGATTACTAACCGAATTGAAGGATATTGGTTTAAGCAACCGGGAGATAGCAAAGAGGATCGATAGAGGAGAAACAATGGTCCGGATTTTTTTCAAGAAGGGCCCAAAATATGACATCAGAAGGAAGAATAAAGGTAACTGCAAAATTTCAAACCGCGACCGGAACCGCATCATTCAGCTTGGGGAGACTGGAAAATTTAATGCTTCGGAAATAAAGCAAGAACTGGACCTTCCCATATCCAAACGACGTGTTTCCCAAATTTTGCGAGGATCTGGACATCTGGTTTACACGAAGAAGGCAAAGAACCCAATCCTCACCCCAAGGCACATTAAAGCAAGATTGGATTTAGCTAAACAGCACATGGATTGGAAGGCAGAGTGGGATGAAGTGATCTTTTCCGACAAGAAAAAGTTCAATCTTGATGGTCCCGACTGCTGCGCGTATTATTGGCATGATCTACGAAAAAATCCCGAAGTGAAGTTGAGCAGGAATTTTGGTGGTGGAAGTCTCATGGTGTGGGCTGCGTTTTCAAGAAAAGGGAAGACTCCTATCGCCACTATTTCGACAAGGATGAACTCCAACAACTATGTAGCGCTACTGGACAGTGTTTTGGCACCATTTACAGAAGACATTATGGACGACAACTTCATCTTCCAGCAGGATAATGCTGCCATTCACGTAAGCAAGAAATCATTGTCATGGTTTTCCGAAAGAAACATTCAGGTTATGGACTGGCCAGCTCGTAGCCCGGATCTCAATCCCATCGAGAATCTCTGGGGAATCCTGGCAAGGCGAGTCCACAGTGGTGGACGGCAATTTGCAACAGCTCGTGAGTTGGAGAGATGTGTAAGGGACGAGTGGAGTAAAATTCCACTTGAAATGTTGGATAATCTGATTGGGTCAATGCCAAACCGTGTCTATGGAACTGTTCTGAAAAATGGTAAACCAACCAAATATTGAATGCTGTCATTTTCATGTATAAATCGTTCTTTGAGAATAAAGTCTGATGTGCGCTTATAAGAATTTCTACCTTGAAAACACGTTTTTCTCATTCTGAATAACTGTTGAGAATAGGATTGGGACTTTTCTTGGCAAGATAAACTTGATGTTCGAAGGTCATTTAAATCCCATGAAAATATTTTGGAAATATATATCTAGTTAATCTTACAGCCAAAATATACATGTGCGCTTATAGGAATTTCTCGCACTGTATTTAACGTCAATTTCGTTCGACAGAGTTGTTTGTTTATTTATTGTGCATAAAGAATGAGTGGGTTATATCTATGATATAACCGCAAGGTTGACGTGGAACTACCTTAGCTAAGCAATCATTTGTTTGTATTGATTAAATTTCTGATTGAATGAATTGAATGAATTGAATTTCAATTTTAACATGTCCGTCGAACGCATGTTGTTTAATCAATAGGCGTTATCGCAGCACATGGTTATCAACATTTTGCCTAATCATCAAATGGTATGCGTAGCAATTCAGTGAGCAGAAGATATGAAGCATATCCTTCAATGCAATCTTGAATGACCGAAGCAAAGCGTTGTGTTCGTACCCGCTTTTGTAAAACACTAGTGCAAGAAAAACATGCGGGTGCTGAAGTACCCTCGGGTTGCATGAATCAACAACTTCAACTTCTACTTTTCTACTTTTTATACTATAGAGGCTTTAAACTTGAAAGTTCATTTGCCTCTAGTGTCTGCACAATTTTACCAGGTTCCTAAGTTTAGAAGACCGTGTTAGGGAAACATATTCCAGTCTGCACAACGGCAAGCGAGTACAAAAGTACTCGCAGTTTGCATATATTTGCAAAGTCGGTTCCCGCTCCTTGGATTTAAAATCTGTGTTAGGGAAACACATTTCAGTCGAAACAAAAATACCCCCGATTTGCATGAATTTGTAATGCCGATTTCTCCAACGCTGCATGTTTTTGAAGTCTGTGTTATGGAACACATTTCGATGAGAACAAAAGTCCCCTTACTTTCATGTGTTTGCAATGCAGATTTCCCTAAGGCTGATTGGTTTTGATGGCTGTGTTGGGGAAACCGTAAATCGAGCCAATTAAAACGAGGCAGTTAGTGCGTTTAGATAATGCTTAACATTTTACAGTTATTCAATTGTTTATCTAATGAAAAATAACGTTTTATTAATTGCGATAGAAATAATCCTTATCAACTGATGCAAACATCTTTACGATCTAGTAAGAAATGTTCCAGTTATAAGCATTCGAAATCTTGCATTTTTTCCTGCATGTTCTGTGTTTAGGTTTTCATTTTAGCCCTCATATATTCCGGTTAGTCCCGTAGTCCCACATCAATATGATAATTTCAGCTGTCCAGTTTCTATAAGACCAATTCAAAATTCATATGTATTATCAATGAAAAATTCAAAACGATCGGCTGGTTTACATGTCAATAATTGGTAACCTTGCCATTTCGACTAATAACCTTGAAAGATCGTGTTGAAATACTATATATCAAATTCTGCTGAACGGATTTCTCGATGTTTTTCCATTTTTCTCAGTGAAGATAACTTATACATTGAAGAATTTTTCGTTATGGTATATAGCAATTTTTTTTCTTTTGGAAACATTCTTTGAAACAACATACCATGTCCCACTGTCGGTTCATGTGAGCTTTGGCTTCAGACGTCTTCCGATGTGAGATGGTGTAAGATGAGGAGTTTTAACCTTTCAAGCCCTCTTTATGTGAGGATATTTAACCAATATTTGACGAATTGTTACCCGTGTTATAAGCGATTTTGAACTATTCGAAGCTGTTCTAGCTATTCCCCGCTTATCCCGGTCTGAGAGCTGCGATTTCTCTCCTTTTTACCGTATCCTTGAGGATTAATGGGATCGTCCTATCCGACGAGAAAATTCTCTGATACCTACATTTTCTTGGTGAATCAATTTGTCTCTCTTCTCTCTCCGTGAGGACTTTTCGCTTCGGCATTCTCCAGATTCAATTGATCAAAACAACTAAAACAACGGAAAATGTAACTGGTCTTATAGAAACGTGACAGTTGAAAATACGAAAACATTCGTTTACGCTCAGCGCTTGCACACACACATATAAAAATCATGCGGTGTATGGTAGTCACCCATACCTAAACACTAGAATATAAATTGAAGCATTGTTTATTTACAAAGCAGCAAGATCATCACCTGGTCTTATAGAAGTTAGACAGAGTGTAGCCTTCTCGTGCCTGAAATAAATACAGTAAATATGTTATCTGTGTTGAAGCACAGCTTCAAATTATATTAAAGAGAATGGTTTTAGCGACTCAATTGTTCCTATATAGTTTGGAGTCCAACATCTTTTCAACAATGACAACCTATCGGCTAAAAGAATGTATAGAATTAAAAAAATGAAAAATAAAAAAATACACCGAAACATTCAGTCGATTGGAACGAAATAAAAATAAATCGAATTCCAAACAACAGAAATCGAGTGTATGTGATGACCAGAAGCCGAAAAAAAAAACCCGGCTACAAATGGTACAGAATAAAAAGAGCATTGCAACAATGAGTTCAATACAAATGGCTGATTTTTATTGAGCATTTCAAACACCCCCATCCTCCTGCGGCCAAAACGCCAACCTGCCAAAAATCCCATTTCTATCGTATATAATGTTAAATCCAAATCAAATAAAGCATTTTTCACCCATGCGAAAACTCGCGCCCCTTCCCAACCCTTTTCCTCCTTCTGATCGTCTACAATCCACGCGAACCAAATTTCGGAAACGGTCTCACCTAGCGCCGCAGAAAACCAGGACCGGTATGGTTCCACCGAACACAGCCGGTGTTCGGAGCGAAAGGGACCGTGACTTTGTGACTACCCCACTTGCCACACGGAATTGGTGCTTTTTGACTGCTTTACGACGATAAATACTGGCCGACATACAATGGGGAATTGGGAGAATTCTCGGCCGAGGGGGGAGAGGACAATGGTGGACCCCCCGGGAAAGGACACGCATTCGGACTTTGCATACCACCTTTCGATGGCTCGGTGTCTGTTGTTTGTTAAAATTGCCGTTCCGATGAACGCCGGGCAGCCGTTTCACAAACACTCATTTTAATCCTAATTCCTGTGGGACCGATTTCAACACACTTTATGACCGACACCTGTTTTCATGCTTAATGTTTGCTCGTTGTCTGTGTTTTGGTTTTGCGACTGTTTGGTGTGACTAAGCGATGTTTTTTTTTGTCTATCAGAAAGGTATTATATTCTGCTTGATTTGTCTCATGTTTTATGTTTGTTGTTTCATCTTATTTTACGTTACGAGATGTCCCTATATTAAAAAAAATCATAAATCTGTTAACGCCTCATTTCATTTTTGAATCCATTTTTGTCATTGTTGCAGATTTTGTTAAAGGCTCAATTAAGCTTCAATCCATTTACTATTGATCAAGATGGAACAGTTGTTGGAGCTAGTTTACAATAGTAAAGTATAAGTGATGTTCCGGTTTCTTCAGATTCTTCACAGATATGACAAAAGACAAATGATTTTGGCATAGGAATATGTCTTTGATTTCTATATAGGGGGGTCACTCTACGAAAAATGTAACGATTCATTAAGAGTTTTCAAACGCATATTACTCAAAATCGTTATTGCGACATATGTTTTGTTATATAGGGTAAATGATCTTGGTTTGTCCAGTCGAAAATATGATCATGGTTTGCCCACTTTTTTGAATGCACTAATTCAGCGCTCCTGTGTCAAATAAGGCCTTTGAATGTTTCGAAACATATAAATGAAATTGCCTTTTACATGATTTATAGTAGTTTGATAGTATATTTTTACGAAATCACATGTTTTAAAGGATTATGAAATACACCTTCTATTTGTGTCAATGCGCCCCTCATTCGAGCTAACTTTTAATCGATCACCAGATGATTATTTGGCACGTATTCAGACCTTTTCTGGATTACAACATTTATAAATATTGTAAACATCATGCTTGCTCACCATTTGTATCGGATATACATAGCTAAACCATTAAATTACCGCATTTTGATGAACTCAATTCTGATCATGAGTTGTCCAATTCAATAATGTTGTTTTGTCCACATGATTTCTATGGCAACCGCTTGGCGCGCTGCAGTTTGTTTATGTTTGTTTATGGTGTGCTTAGCACATAGCAGAAGTATGATTTTTCTGTGTTGATTGTGTTGAGGTGAACACTTCTAAAATGCCCAAGAATATTCTGAAGAAAGCCTAAATTATGAATGAATCAATATGATGACAGTAAACTCAAGCAATGATAAATGCAACATCTAATTGTGAATTCGAATGTTTTCATTCAAAAATGGAGATTTTTAAGAAACCGGACAAACCATGATCATTTTTTTGGGCAAACCATGATCAGAGGTGGTCAAACCATGATCATAATTCTTCTTCAATCGAAAATCGTTAAAAAACATAAAAATTTGAATAATTTCAACACCTTATGGTAGTATTAGCAACTAGAGACTTGGGGCTTTTCAACAAACCCAAACTCGTATCGATTATGTGTGATTTTCATGAAGAAAAATCGATTTGCATTTACTAGTTGCGTAAAAACACCCCAAACTGGACAAACCAAGATCATTTACCCTACCATAGGACAGGAAATTTATCCAGCAATTTTTTGCTTAAAAGACGAACTGAACAATTTAACGATTAAAATGGGTATGTTTTTACGATTGCACTAACGACTCGCTTTCCTCCCCGACGCAACGAGCAATCTTTTTGACTACAACTCGGCGTCAGCTCACAATTTGAGTTGAGGCGAATTATGAGTTATTCTCCATTTGCAGATAATGTGCATTTGTCGGTTGGCTGAATCAATGGAGGGATAATCTTAGAAAATTGGAGAATTTTGGAGGATGTAGTTAGAGGATGTTATAATTCGAGCATGTTGTTTGGTTATGTAAATAATTAATGAATCTAACTGGCTGCTGATTAGAAGTTCGAAAGGGTATACTCACGCATATCAGATTATGATAGATTGAGTAGTCGCGATCTTAATATTATGTTCCCCATATATGTCTTACTTAGCAGCCCGTTTCACTTCCTCGAATGCACTTGTCCATTCTCCTTCCCCTTTCTTATACATAAGCAGAACTTAGCACCCAATGAGATCAGTTCACTACAGCAGCTACAGTGAGGGGCGAAATAAAGTGTCCAATTTTTTTTCCATTTCATTCATTTTTCTGGTTAAAAATGAACGAAAACAAAAAAAAACAGGGACAAAATAAAGTGTCCAACTGTAAAATCGATATAATTTCGATAAGTGTCCATCGTGAGGCCCCTTGAATTTGTTTGTATTGTGTATTTTGACGTTTCATAAACAACTGGCTTGGCTCTGGAGCATTCAAACAGGTGTCTATATTCGAATAAGTTGTAAAATATGGAGAACGCAAAAACTTCCGGTTCCATTCCGTTGTCCATCCGGAAACTGGTTTTTCGTGATGTCTATAACGGCCAAACGCACCGGGAAGTGGCCAAGCACTACGAAATCAGCAAGACAGCGGTATCAAAAATCATGAAGAAGATGAAAACGTTCGGATCGGTGGTGGATCGCCCGGGAAGAGGACGGAAGTCCAAGACAGATGCCAAACGGACAAGAAAATCATTCGTGAGGTGAAGAAAAACCCAAAAACTACGATCCGGCAGATACAGGAAAAGCTCCAACTTTCGGTATCGCGTCGTACTGTCCGTCGCCGAATCCAAGCGAAGGAGTACCATAGCAAGATCGCAGTGAGAAGGCCTTTCATCAGCCAGGTGAATAAGGCTAAGCAGCTCAAGTTCGCCAAGGAACACGCCGATAAACCGCTCGATTACTGGAAAACAGTGTTGTGGACCGACGAATCCAAATTAGAGCTGTTGAACCGGAAGAAGCGGGATCGTGTGTGGCGCAAGTCGGGTGAGGAGCTCCAAGACTGATGGTGTGGGGGTGCTTTTCTTGGGGTGGGGTGGACAGTTTAGTAAAAATTGACGGAATCATAACAGCTGAGTCATATTGCAATATCCTGCGGGAAAACCTCGAGGTATCCCTCATCAAGACGGGCCTCAAAGAGCGCTTCGTTTTCCAGCAGGATAACGATCCGAAGCATACGGTCAAGCTGACGAAATCATTTTTCCGTTCCTGCTGCATCAAACCCCTTGAATGGCTCCCACAAAGTCCTGATCTGAATCCCATCGAAAATCTGTGGGCCATCTTCGATGCTCGGATTTATAAGACTGGTGTGACAAATAAAAATACTTATGTTGATGCCCTGGAGCGCGCGTGGGAAGAACTCGACCCACAACACTTGCACAACCTTGTTGAAAGTATGTCGAAGCGCTTGCAGGAGGTGTTGAAGGCTAAAGGAGGCCATACCCATTATTGAATCGTTCTTGTTTGCCTTCAGTTTGATTTATTTGAAGCTGTACTGATCTGGACACTTTATTTTGGCTTTATTTGTCTTACGGTTGCTTGATTGTCATCTGATTCATACTGTAAAATAGTGAACCAACAATCAAACAAACCATCACCCTTATTCTTGTTATCGGCCGTATCTGCTTTCGTTCGAACGCTTCGATTCGAACGTGTTCGGAAAAGGTATCTTCGGTTTCGTTCGACCTCGGTCGAACGTCACTCGGAAATTCTGGAACAAGAACCTATTTTTCAAGGAAGAAATTTCATTCTAGTATCTTTATCATTTTCGTTTATTATGTCACATTAAGAAATTCCAATTCAACTTAGTGCGGTCTTCTCGATCCGCTTCCAATTAAACCTAACGCGGTCGTCTTTATCCGCTTTCAATTTAACCTGGCACGGTCGTCTCGATCCGCTTTCAACTGAACCTGGCGCGGTCGTCACGATTCGTTTTCAATTGCATATAGCGCGCTCGTCAAGAGCCGCTTCCTTTTTGTCCATCACGTTTTTTCAGTTTCGCGAATTTCATTTTACGCAAATTATTTAAACACTCATTTCACTATCTTAACACGTCATGCGCCGTGCAACAGAAAGTTCCAGCTCCTGGCAGGATCGCCAGTGTGAATAACCGAGATCCGTGGGTTATACTATATTGCTTCGGAACTCGATAACACGTCTTACCTCTGCTGCGGCTGGAACAAGAGGGCCCGATGTCCTGTGTGATGTGTTTACATCGGCTGTCATGCGAGCTTAAGGTTCGATCACAGCAGTGGAACTCCATACGATTCACTGACTAAAAAGTGTCCACATTTTCATCGCTTGTTTACATGGAGAATATATTTTTTTCAGGCACACTTGATTTGAGAGTGTATAGATTTCTAGCTGTCTTGACGCAAGGTCTTTAATGAAAAATGTTAAGATGGGAAGGTTTATATAAACATGCTTATTCAAATATTATAAGTTACAAGTTTATTCAAATATTATTATTGCCCTTATTTTACTATTCAGTGCAATTTTATCAAAATTTGAAAGAGAAATTAAAAAAGGAATGTTTTTTTTATATTTTTTTGAGATGTTTATTAAAAATCCATGATTACCCCCCATTATTAGTTAATTTTTCCTGCTTCTCGTTCTTTGGCCTATCATTTTGACAATAAAATTTGAGAGGTTTAAAATTGCGACAAGATAGAAGAAATTTGGCTTGAAAGAGCGAATTGTGGAAAATTAGGTGGCAATTTTTTTTTATAATTAAAGTTTTTCTGTAGTATTCAATTTCTGAGTTTGTTTTTAATGACCGATTGAAGTTGATTCATATAAGAATAAGATTTCATTTGATATGTCGATTTTTGAAATCGACTCAATGGTTAAAAAGTTATGACGTTTCTTACTTACTTAATCAGCAAAAGGTCCCAGTGGCATGTGCTGTACGCAAAAGTCGTCTCCATTCACATGAATTTTATATTTGTTTTCCCAATTCTTAACTTTCAAACTTATTTCAAGGATCAACATATCATATCTTTCTATTAATCCGTAAACATGGCTAGTAGTAACTTAAAAAACCAAACTCATAAACGACAAAAAGAGTCTTAGATTGTATATATTATATCATCCGATATTCAAGGAAGTTAATGATACTTATATTTTCTAGCGTTAATCCAAGTGCAGTAATCCTAATTATTATTATGGCCGCACTAAAAGATATGAAAAACAACAACAAAAACGCGAAATTTGAAATTTGTGAACTATTGCAGTATTACTTCAGCCATTCCATGCCAAACTGATATAGTGGTTTTCAGATTTTCGTGAAAATTGGTAGCTTGTTTTCGTTATGGTAAAACATTGATCCTGTATTATTTTTTTGGGTGATTCGATTTTTCTCACTTTTCCAAAAAATTACTTTTATCAAAAATCCAAAATCCAAGCCGATTCAGATGATCGACACATCAAATTGAAGTTTATGAGCTAGTGGAAAAATCTCAAACTTGCAACGAATTTTAATTTTGTTTCCGTAATTATTGATTGTATTAATTTTTTATAGTTTGCATGGTTTCGGGACCAACGGCGCTCTAATTTTCTATACTTTTTCTTGAAAACTGAGGATTTTTTATACATTTACATTTTTAACTCAAATCAGATGTATTCTTTTTTCTTTTTTGAGTTTAAATGTTAACCGAGATGATCGAGATGATTTGGTATAAAGCCAATCAGCTAGATTTTTTTGGAAAAATATTGCACTTGCGAAAAAAATGTATTTTTTTTTTGTGATTAATAATTGTATCTGTTATTTATAGTTTACATGGTGTCGGGACCAAGGGCGCTATGTTTTTTATATTTTTCTTGAAATCTAAGGAGTTTTTACTTAACACATTAAAAAATCAGAGATGTGTTCTTTTTCGTTCTTGAGCTATGCTTTTTCAAAGTTAACATGTTTTCAAGCTTCCTTCGAGCATCCTATGCGACCAAACTACATATATGCGAATAGAATTCCCCTTTTTTGCAAATGTGAAATGATTGACTTCAATTAACTATGTCGATTATCTGAATCGGTTCAGTAGATCAAAAGTTATGATTTTTTGAAAAACGTAATTTTTGGAAAAAAGGAGGAAATGATTTTTTGAACCATCGGTTAAATTTGAAAAATCTTACTTTAAAAACGAAGAAGAACAAATTTTTAAATATGTTATCTAAAAAATCCTCAGCTTGCGAGAAAAACTATAAATAAATAAAGCGCCCTTGGACAATGAGAACTATAAAGAACAAATACGATCAATAATTAAGAAAACAAAATTATTTTTTTGCAAGTTTAGAATTAAAAAAAAAGATTAGCTAACTGGCCAATTTGATATGTCGATCATCTGAATCGGTTTAGTAGCTCAAAAGATATGAATTTTAAAAAAAAGTTATTTTCGGAGAAAAGGGGAAAAACTTGATTTTTCGAACCACCCTAAAATGGAATGGGATCTAATATTTTACGATAAGGAACAAAACTACCAATTTACACGAAAATCTGAGAACCACTATACCGATTTGGCATGGAATATATATAACACTAAAAAATATAGTTTGGTGTTAATGATCACTAGAAACTGATTGATGTTAACGTTTCATTACCTTGTGAATTCTAGATACAATACCAACAGAGGGTATTTTAAAAAATAAAAATGGATTTTTACGGGGTTTGTTCGAAACCGAAAAAGATGAAATTTATTCAGAAATCATATTTTTATGTTGTTTTTAAGCGTACATACATTACCTAGTCGTATAATTATTGTATCATTCAATTTATTTCGATAAGAATGCTTTAAAATACGAGGGTCACTATTTATATTTCGGGAATTGGCAACACTGATGTCATGTGAGTCCATCTGACGGTTCCATCGTAAAGTTTGACATTTTTGACGATATACGTACTCAGAACATTTTGTCATACGGACGCTATTTGTTTATTTTATATTTAGTTGAAAGTTTGATCTCGGCAAAAAAATGGAACGGAATCGTGAACATTTTCGTGCGATGATTTTTTTACGACTTTCGACGTGGATTATCACAACAAGAGTGCGTCAATCAACTTAATTTGACTTTTGGCGATGAAGCTCCATCAAAAACCACTGTGTATCGCTGGTATAGTGAATTCAATCGTGGTCGTAGTTCGCTGTCCGACGAGTTTCGTGAAGGTCGTCCAAAATCGACTGTAGTGCCAGAAAACATCGATGCTGTGCACGAAATGATTAAGCAAGATCGTCATGTAACCTATTGTGAGATTGAGGCATCCCTAAGCATTAGTTCCACCAGCATATATGCGATTTTACATGAACACTTAGTTGTGCGAAAATTATGTTCACGTTGGATCCCACATAATTTGACAATCGCTCAAAAAAAAGGCTCGTGTCGATTGGAATAAATGCTTTGAAAATTGGTTTAAGCGCATGCAAAAGTGTATCGATCATCGTGGCGAGTACTTTGAAAAACAATAAAAATATATTCGCAGCTTAACTATTTGTTTTTGTTCCTATTCCCGAAATATAAATAGTGACCCTCGTATTTCAACTGATGCTCTTACCACATTTTAATTTTTTTATTCAATGTCCAGTTTCTATGACGAAGCTCGTAAATTGCACATTTGTCATCATTGGTGGAATACGACCATAAATGTTGTTATGAATAGCACAGCAAGTTATGATTACAATACATATGGCTTTATTCTGATAATGCAAATATTAACGACATTATACATAAACCGATAAAAATGGATTATGATATTTGTCATCAGCACTTTCAGCGTCTATATATATATATATATATATATATATATATATATATATATATATATATATATATATATATATATATATATATATATATATATATATATATATATATATATATATATATATATATATATATATATATATATATATATATATATATATATATATATATATATATATATATATATATTTTTTTTTTTTTTATTCAATTTTTAGAGCGTAAATCATCTGTCAATTTTTTCACTGTTTACATTTTCTTGCCACAAATCGTTGCCACTTTTTTCTCTCATGTTCCACTTCTCTTCTTTGGTTCGATCGTCGGGAAAAGGTATGTGCGAATTATGGGATAAGCGAATATGGTGACACAGTTATAATTGGCAGTGTTGTCAATGTGCATTCTGGATTCCATACTAACGCATGATTTATTCAAATCGAACTTAATTCTATGATGTAGAATACCCAGCAAACATTAAATCGTATAACTTGCATATTCCAAGTCGTATATGAATTTCATGCCAACACGATTGGCCATTGGCAGCAACATCTCAGATTACAGTGAAACATTGTGGGTGTAGAGACATTGGTCACTTAAGGAACTTTGCGTACTCGAAATCTTCGAAAAAGAATTAGACTACTTTTTAAAAAGGGTCAAACATTTTTTATTTACTTTTTACAAAAATTTCCAACGCAGAGACTATAATATCTACAAAATTATGGTCAAAGGATGAAATGTAGGAAATTGTTTAAACTTTACTAACCAACTCCAAAGACAAGTTGGCACGAAATCTGTCACATAAAGTGGGATGGAATTTCCATTTTAGGGCGTTCCGAAAAATAATTTTTTTCGTCTTTTTTTTTTCCAAAAATGACATTTTTCGAAAATACATAGCTTTTGAACTACTAGACCGATCATAAGATCGACATATAAAATTAAAGACAATTGGTTTTTCGGAAAAATATTAAAATTACAAAAAAAATGCATTTTGTTTTCTCAATTATTGATCGTATTTGTTTTTTGTTTTTTTTTTGAATTGGAAGGCGCTTAATTTTTTCTTGAAAACTGAGATTTTTTACATAACATATCCAAAAATTAGAGATGTGATTTTTTTTTCGTTTTTAAGTTTAAAGAAAAAATATAAAAAAAATATAGCACCCTCTAGTCCAAAGCCATGAAAACAACGAAAAACAAATACAATCAATAATTACGAAAACATAATTAAAATTGTTTGCAAGCGTAATATGTTTCTAAGTCTAAGTAATTGGCTTTAATTTAATATATCGATCATCCGAATCGGTCTAGTAGTTCAAAAGTTATGAATTTCCGAAAAAAGTAATTTTTGGAAAATAAGACGAAAAAAAAATTTTTGGAAATGGGCACCTTAATGAAAAAATAAAAAAAATACGGGTCTAATATTTCGCGATAAAGAACAAATCTACAACTTTTCTTGAAAATCTGAGAACCAGTATATCAATTTAAAAATGATCGGCTGTTTATATACACATCGTACAAAATGGTAAAACCAGATTTTATTTACAGACTAAGTAGTAATTGGGTACAATAAACATCGGTTTTCTAACATAAACAATCGTAAAATCGATCTAAATGAAATCATATATGCATATCAGGCTGATGCCCTAGCAAACATTAAATCGTATAACTTGGCATATTCTGTGTCACATATAAAGTAGTAGAGAGTCACAATCGTATATAATGTCGATCTGAGTATACATCGTGTATATCTACAATCGTATAAAATGCGGAACACACTATTTTGTGTTACACGACAGATTAAGTTGTAATTCATTTAACAATAAATAATGTTAGATCGTAATGGAGGATATATCACATCATAATATGAATTCGACACATCAAGATTCTTCTTCTTCTTCTTTAATGGCACTGATGTTTCTAGGGAACTAAACTGTTCCAACATGGTAGAGATTTCTATGCTAAATGTTGTTTCCAATAAACGGAGTTATTTTTTGTTTACTTGATTGGGAAGACTTCCTTTTCCTTAAAAACATAGTTGACAAAGTTAAATTACCAACCAGGAATGACGTATCTGAGTGCATCTCTTTCGTTTCATTTGTACGAGTTTAAAACTGCACTAGAATTATATTTCACCCGGAGTGCGAATCCCATCGGAGTAATTTTCCTAACCACCACCATTCATTTTAAACATTTATTTCCTACTCCCACTAAAAGCCTACTGAATAAACCCTATTTCTATAAACATTAATATTCTTATAAACACACATGGCGATTCGTGAGTTAAAAATTAAACTGAATTCACGTTTTATGTGGTTTTCTTTTACGCGGCTTTTTTACATGGTTTTAGGAATTTAGGAACGCGGTTTATTTTGACGCGGATTTCGGGAATTAATCAATTGTTGGTATATGTGTTGTATTTTAAACTCATAATTCACTGTTAATTAGATTTTACATGGATTTTGAAATCTACCCGGTTTATTTCTACGCGGATTTTGGAATTCACGCGGATTTTGCAATTTGCGCGGTTTTTTTACGCGGATTTTGGAATTTAGGCGGTTTTCGTTTACGCGGCATGTATCCCCCATGTAAAAATCTACTCCAGCGTACATTTGACGTAAATATTTTTCGCCATTGTTTTTGACGTAGGACTACGTCTTACATTAAGGGTGGCCAATCAGAACACAGGTCACGTTTTTATGATATAAAGTTAACGTTAATAACTATTTTGTGCTCCCTTGGCCGAGTGGTTAGCGTCATAACTAACATGCCGGGTGTTCGGGTTCGATTCCCGTTCTGGTGGGGGGAATTTTTCGTCAAAGAAATTTCCACCGACTTGCACTGTGATCACGCGTATTCTAGAGCTTGCCACTCAGAATGCATTCAAGGCGTGTTATTTGGCATAGAAATCTCAACTAAGTACTAATAAAAATGACGCAAGTAATACTACGTTGAGACGGCGAAGTTCCTCTAGGAACGTTAGTGCCATTGAAGAAGAAGAAGAAGAATAACTATTTTTGCTGCGAACGGATTTTAACGATTTTCATACCAATCGAATCAGAAACTTTCTAAGATTTGTTTGATATGTTATACATTACAATCCCATAGGCTGTATATGGTTTAAATTGATGGAAATTGGAAACATTCCCATTTCCCCATACATTTGTTCTGTCCATTTGTGTGCTTCCTCGAACAGAGCTGTCTGTAACGAGCAACCTATGC
Organism: Toxorhynchites rutilus septentrionalis; assembly: GCF_029784135.1. Lineage (NCBI taxonomy): Eukaryota > Metazoa > Arthropoda > Insecta > Diptera > Culicidae > Toxorhynchites > Toxorhynchites rutilus. The sequence goes on along the minus strand of NC_073744.1, from coordinate 131,309,907 downwards.
AGTCGCTAGAATAGAAACAGTCGGAGACGAATGAATCGTTGGGTATAAAGTCTCCGTAAATAAAGGAAAAGAAGAAGAAGAAGAATAGATTTAAGAGTGCATAAGTCGAATGATATCTGAGTCAAACCTATCCATAATGTTAATCACACACCACCGATGCATCAATCAAATTTTCTTTCACACGGAATTATTTGACAGAGACCTGGACATATTTTAAATTTCTCCAGGACATTCTTCATTCCATAACACATACGGCAATGTTTTTTTTTCTATATCCAGCAGTGCACACGCTGCAGTAATGGCAAGCGTAAAGGATCACAGTTGGGACACCCCTCTTTTTTACGATCCCAACACACTTTTTCCCTCTTCCACAAATCCATCGATTGGGTCCATAAAATTTGCTCCAATATATTTGCAGTTGTTTTTATTTTAATGTCCCATCCGTGAGTACCCACTGCCGCGAAAGCCGAAAGGGGACCCGAACGAGTGAACCGGAAACGGGGAACGGGTCAATACAAAATGTACACAAAACGCAAAGGTGGTGCCACATGTGCGTGAATATGGATGTTGTTTTCGGTTGTTTTACCTTTATGTTCCTATCACCCCGAGGGTATTTGGGCCCCTGCAGACGGAGGAAAAAAGCGAAAGCCTTGGCGCAGGAAGAGGGAAGAGGAAATCTCTGCAGCGGAGATGGCTCCCCTGGAAGCCGCTGCTGCTCCGTTTTGGGCGAATTTTTACGATAATGGTTGTTTATTGCAGCATCATGTACGCACCGTTGCGTGGAGCGTTTTGGTCCACGGAGAATTTGCCGATATGCGATGCTGGGAGGGGCGATTTCGCAAGTCTATAATCATTATTTTTCACATCGTGTTTGGAAAACATCAATGAATAATAAATATTGAGAAATGTCTAAGGATTCGTAAACCACAGGATATACGAAGGTATAAGAAATGGGTCTGTTTTTTAAATTCGAGCAAAAACGTATCATGTAGCCAATTTTCGGCAACTCAAACGGTATGATAAAGAACGAACATCAATCACATTTACAGCACGTGTAACATCTATCTCGAACATCTCACATAGGTCAAACCAATTACTGTTACGAAATTATCTCCACACCTCGTTCTTCATCATCTATATCGTTCAACCTGAAGACGTATTTCGCCCGGATCTTCAACCCCAGACAAAGGTCAAGACATCCCCCGCACACGGCTCACCTCTCGAGATAAAATGGGGCCACCCCAGCATCCAGCATCCGGAAACGATGGACGAAGGACGACGCGAGTGCAAACGTAAGGGTGTATCGCACACATAACGAGAAGTAACACACCCGAGACGCAGAAGGTGAAAACAAACAAACGATTCTTCGGTTCCACTCTCTGCTCTTAATGTTTATTGCATTATCTTGTATTTTATGACTAAAAGCTTTTACACCAACTCTGTTTTCTTACCTTCAGGAAAAACACCGGAACATGACCAGCGGGCCAAAAGAGCGCCACAACAGAAAGGAGGAAAAAAAATGCCGGAAAATTTCCCCGAAAGTGGACATCCTGAAGATAGTGTTTACTTTTTGGGTGGAACAAGCATTAGTGCGGTGGCAACAAAGGTAATGCGGATCTTCATCTCCGCTGAACTGCGTTGGACAACCGAATGGCTATAAACACTAGTTATGAGATCTATATAACGTTTTATCCTTACCCCCGGAGCATCATATTTCTGGCCGAAGGCAGAAGAGTGGGCCCGGGCTTACTCTAGTTCAACACCTTTCTAGTGTGAAAATTGCCGTTTTTGTCCTGCCAGCTATCGGCGCTTGACCATTTCAACACACCCACTTAAAGCTACTTTTTTGCTTTCGGATCTGGTGAAACTTCTCAGCAACTATAGCCCGAAAGGTATCTCTTCTCTTAATTAAATAAATAATTCACCATCCCCTATCATTTCCCCTATTAAAGCAAATTTTGTTAATGGGCACCTTTTTCTTGTGAGCTTGTGTGTAGAAGCACAGAACCGGATTTTCATTAGCAGCCATATCGGTACTCCACCCCCACTTTTCTGTGGCAAACTGTGGCAATGGTGCTGATTTGGAACGAAGGCTTCAACCCCCGTCACGGCGGATGCTGCCACTTTCACCACCAAACGGAGTAGTGAAAAGGTGAAAGTGTTTATAGTTTTACGACACCCTCTAAAAGCCACTGGGAAATTAACTCTGGCGCCTCACTTCAGCAAAGAACGGGGGTGGGGGTGGGAGAGATTAAATTTCTGCTCCTCTGGGATCGATTCGAGCAGAAAGGTGTTACCGTGCGTTAGCTTCGTATCTCCCTTCCCCTTTTCTCGGCCACACGAATGGAAAACCACAAAATAGATTATTTGCGAGTGATTCCGACTGGCAAAAGAGGCCTCCTGCGGTGCTTTTCAGTCTGGTTTCTGCTTTTTGCTTGAGAGCTAATTAATGCTGAAAAGTGAAAGCCAGATTAGTTCGGGATAAAAAGGGAAGATTAACTGACCGGACCAGCCCAGAGCATATGAGAGGGTGTGATTTTTTATCGCATAGTTTTTCTACTATTTTCTCGTTCAAGGATATTCATTTTTCATGCGAGTCAACTTGATTAGTTCTAAGAACTCATTGGAAAATTGAAAATTTAACCCTCTTTTCCCAACCCTACCTTGACATCCATTCTAATCTTCCAGAGTTTTGGTGAACACTGATATTCTGTAATATATTGCACTAGCTGACCCGGCAAACTTCGTCCCACCCATAATTTGTTTTTTGTTATCAATACCTTCAAACATTCACGTTTTCTTACTATGAGCAAGTTCATGGGTCCAACCTCAGAGCTGTTCATTGATTGATCTTCTAGACGACTCCGTTTAATTTCGTATGGCAGCTCCCCCTTAGAGTGGAGGATGGAGTGTCTAACCACCGTAAAAACATTTATTGCACCCTAAAACCTCCACATGCCAAATTAGTTTTATTTGCTTGATTAATGCAATGCAGAAATGCAGCAATTTGTGTTTCATTTGCGTTTTGCATGGACCGGAAGAGATGATAATCACTTGGAGCCAGGTCCGGACTATACGGTGGGTGCAATAGGACATCCCATCCGAGCTCCCGTAGCTTCTGGCGGGTCATCAAAGATGTGTGAGGCCGAGCGTTGTCCTGGTGGAAAACAACACCATTCCTATTGATAATTTCTGACCGCTTTTGGTCAATCGCTTGGTTGAAACTGTCAAGCTGCGCACAGTAGAGAACCGAGTTGAGGGTCTGGCCATAGTTGAGCAGCTCATATTGGATGATTCCCTTCCAATCCCACCAAACACACAGCAGAACCTTCCTGGCCCTCAATCCGGGCTTGGCGATAGTTTGGGCCGGCTCATCGCGCTTCGACCACGACTTTTTTTGCTTTAGGTTGTCGTACGTGATCCACTTTTCATCACCAGTCACTATCTTCTTCAAAAATGGGTCGAGTTCGTTCCATTTCCGGAGTGCATCGCAGTCGTTGATTCGGTCTAAAAGATTTTTTTGCGTCTCTCGGGAACATATTGGAGTACAAATTGAAGATCGAAAATCGAGCACATCGTGAAAATTGTCCAATTTCAAACGCTTATTGCTCAGTCATTTCATGATGGATTGATGAAATTTTTGCGTCAATCGATCTCGGCACTCCATAAAATTTTTTTATTCTGAAGAAAATAATATACAGAGTTTTCCAACTTTAAATTCCTAAAGTAAATTGAAATAAAACACTCTTAGAATTCGAATTTCGATGAAACTTTTATTTCAAATTAAAGTTTGGTTTATGCCATTATGTGTGAAATACAACATCATTCAAATGTCCACCTAGGGCTTCCTCGCACACCTTGATCCGGAATAGGTAATTTTCGATGACTTTTCGGCACCTATTAGGCGGTATCTCGGTCATAACTTCACGAATGTTGTCTTTCAAATGTTCAACAGTTTGCGGAGAGTTGGCATAGACACGGTCTTTCGAATAACCCCAGAAAAAAAAGTCTAGCGGGTTCAAATCGCATGATCTGGACGGCCAATTGGCATCACCAAAACGCGAAATTATGCGTCCCTCAAATTTCGTTCGCAATATGGCCATGTTCGGTCGTTTTGTGTGGCACGTGGCGCCGTCCTGTTGAAACCACATGTCATCCGTATCCATATCTTCAATTTGTGGCAAAAAAAATCGGTTAACAGGCGGCCATAGCGCTCACCATTCACAGTTACCGTCTCGCCGTCCCATTTTCAAAGAAATACGGCCCGATGACTCCACCAGACCATAATGCGCACCAAACAGTGACTTTTGACGGATGCAATGGCCTCTCAACAATCACGTGTGGATTTTCTGAGCCCCATATACGGAAATTTTGGGTAGCCACCGAGCTCGAAATGTGCCTCATCGCTGAAGAAAATTTGATGCGAGAATTCAGCATTTTTCTGCTGTTGTTCGTTCACCCAATCGACGTATGCCCGACGCATTCCATGGTCACCACGCTCTAATTTTTGTACCGGTTGGACTTTATATGGATGTAGGTACAAGTCCAAATACAAAATTCGCCACAATGATGTGTTTGACAAGCCCAATTGCTGAGCACGCCGTGGAATCGAAACATTCTGGTCATCCTCCACACTGGCAGCAACAGCAGCAATATTTTCGACCGAACGCACAATACGATGATGCACAGGTTTCACAATATCCGCTAAGAATCCAGTTTGTTCGAATTTACGCACTACATTAGCGATTGTGTGCTCTGTAGGCCGTCCATGACGACCAAAATCCGTCCGTAATGCTCGAAAAACATTTGCCGGTTTTTCATCATTTTTATAGTATAATTTAACAAAATTAACATGTTGTGCGATGCTAAAACGATCTATATTGTAAAATGGCAGACATTCAACTAACGATATGACGCTTTGGTTGACAGCTATGTCAAGCGTTTGTCAGCGCAGGGCGGTATACTTTCGGAAGCCCGAAATGGAAAACCCTGTATGTTATGAAACTAACTATCGAACAATTGCAAAATTTCATCCCCTATCCTAACGGAAATACCCACTTATGATTGGTCGAAACTGATGACACATGCGGCGGGTCCTTAACAGAGACATCAAAACCAAGCTGCCTGGGGGAAATCGACATTGCAAATACATGAAAGTAGGGGGAATTTTTGTTCCTACCAAAATTTATTCCCTAACAGAGACATCAAAACCAAGGTGCTCCTTTAATGTTGGTTGCTTCGTGAAATTTTATATTAATTCGTCGTGATCGTGTATTGTGAAAAATTTAGCACAAGTGTATGTGTAAAATTGTATATGGTAGCAGTTGTGTTAAAAATGACTTGATATATGATACGAGTTATTTCAATTTTCATAAATAAAAACCAAGGTGTGTTCCCGCTCGAGAGCGGTCATTTGGTTCAAGCTGTCTGTTTTGTTGTGTTCATTCTCACCCAAGGAATGAAAAAGGGCGAGAAAAATTTGGAAAATTGATGAAATATTAGAAAAAGTGATTTCCCATATGCTCTACATATGGTATTAGGTGTTGTTAATCTAATTAAAATTCGCATTGGGTAAAACTCAGAAAGTAAAAATGATAGAAGAAAATTAGCTTTGCCATTTCAAATATGTTTTCTCTATATTAAAGTAACATGTTTTTACTTATGAGAAAACTTGACAATTGTGTTCGGTATTGGTACTTATCTTATATTAGGCTGTCAAAAAAGTCCTGCGGTATTTTTTTTTTGAATTTTCATTTGTTCATAAAATTAGTTACAATCATCTGTTTTAAGTCAAATATGCGCCATTTTGTTCGATGACTTGTTCCCAACGAGATGCCAACTTCATAATACCTCTGTTATAGATGCTCGCTTCCTTATTGGCAAAAAACTCGGATAGCCAATTTTCACAGGCCTCTTTTGTGGCTAACTTCTGACTACCTAGCTCGTTCGCCATGGACAAAAACAGGTAGTAGTCACTTGGTGCAAGATCCGGACTATACGGCGGATGCAAAAGAACCTCCCATCCGAGCTCCCGGAGCTTCTGGCGCGTCACCAAAGAAGTGTGTGGCCTGGCGTTGTCCTGATGGAAGACAATGCGGCCTCTGTTTATCAAAGATGGCCTCTTCTTCATGAGTGCTACCTTCAAGCGGTCCAGTTGTTGGCAGTACAGGTCCGAATTGAGCGTTTAGCCATAGGGAAGCAGCTCATAATAGCAGAACCTTCCTGGCCGTTAATGAGGGCTTGGCCACCGTCTGAACCGCTTCAGCGGGCTTCGACCACGACCGTTTGCGCTTCACGTTGTCGTAAGTGACCCACTTTTCATCGCCAGTCACCATCCGTTTCAGAAACGGGTCGATTTTGTTGCGATTCAGCAGCGATTCACATGCGTCGATACGGTCAAAGATGTTTTTTTGCGTCAACGTGTGTGGCACCCATACATCGAGCTTCTTTGTGAATCCAAGCTTCTTCAAATGGTTAATAACGGTTTGATGACTTATCCCCAGCTCTTGGCCGATGCTACGGCTGCTACTATGCCGGTCTTTCTCGGCTAATTCAGCGATTTTGTCACAATTTTCGACGACAGACCTTCCGGAGCGTGGCGCATCTTCGACGACCTCTACACCAGAACGAAAACGTTGAAACCATCGTTGTGCGGTGGAAATGGAAACTGTATCGGGTCCCTAAACTGCACAAATTTTATTGGCAGCTTGAGATGCATTTTTGCCTTTGTCATAGTAGTACTGTAAAATATGTCGGATTTTCTCTTTATTTTGCTACATATTTGCGACACTATAACTCACGAACGACTTAACCAAACAAAACACTGTCAAGAACTATATTATAGCGCGCAAAAATACCTTTTCAACAAGCTATAGTATGACTCGATACAATGAATCAGTGTTGGAAAAAATCATCTTCGCTAAGATCAAATGCATAGATTTTCGGGCTAGGTTGCATCGAAAACCTATATATTCCAAACGAAAATTAAAATGACAGATCGTGGCAACCATTGAATATGAGCAAATGAGCTTTTGTCCTTCAATATGTTTTGATGTTTATTTTTTCCACCCAGTGTCATTTTCATCTTGATTATCGGAAACGTCAGAACTGAATTTCATTTCAGCCAACTGAATATCAGCTGTTGTTAACTTCTAACCTGAAGCTGCTGTGTGCGGTTGGGTTTTGCAGTTGCCGGATGCCGTAATCGGAAATACCTTATGAAATTCCCCGATGTCGCAAATGACTTGACGGTAGCTAAAACCACTCGTTGTATCCATTCTGCATATGCCGTTGCTACCGTCTCGCCAAATAAAATTTTTTTTGTACTTAAATTCACTGCCAGAACGAATATCGTTTCGGATGTGATGAATATCAATTTGTTGCTTTTGATATCCAAAGTATAAATAACAGCGAAGTTATGAACCCCACTCAATGTCGCATTCATTCATTATAGCAAATTTGTTCATTCAACAGCGGTATGAACAAAATGAACTCGTTTGTTATTGTCATCAATATAATGAGGGCAGTGTGTTTCAATCTGAAAAAAAGTCAAATATTCACGAGAAACGAATATGATTTTGTTCCAGTGTAACAAAATCATATTCGTTTCTCGTGAATATTTGTTGATATTCTAAGACACTGCAATGAATACAACTAGAACTACGCGCTTACAACGACACCTCGCGGAAATACCGCAGGACTTTTTTGACAGCCTAATATATGGATCCGTTCAATCCAGTTACGAGAGGGACTGAAATCAAATAAGAATAGTCCGGTAATGATCTTATGCATTATATTCAATAAAAATTCCACGCCACTAACATTTCATTCAACAATATTCTAGAGTATGAAAAAAGGCACTTGCCCAAAAAAGTTACTCCTATACTCGCGTCGGTGTGTCAGACCGATAGTGTTAAAAAAGTGGCACACGTCCCCTTTGTACCAACACATGGGATACGCTAAACGATGACGAACGACGAATAACGAAGCTAGAGAGAATTGCAAAGTCGTAGTGTTGATATTTTTCTGGGAAATGAACGAATTATTGATTTCTCGGTCTGACAGACCAATGCGCGAGTATAGGAGTGTTCAATGTGGCTTGTTGAATGAAATCAATTTTAATGCGAAGAAGCCAAGAATAGTGACGAAGCGTCCCATGACCGTTCCCACTTCACACGCTTCTAACTTTTTTAGTTTTAATACTTTTCTTTCGTTTATATAATTTTTTAAATGATTAATGTGCAGAAATAGAGTAATGTATATTGAAAAATGTTATTTGTTTTATTTGTTCAGAGCTCAAACAATGTCTGAAAATTATACATCCACACTGGCATACTCTCTAGTCGATTTCATTCTTAATTGGTTGATGTTGAATTTTTATGTTTTAATTCTCAATAACACGCAATGATATTCAATTCTGATGATTCGATATTCAATTCTGATGAATTCTGATGATTCGTGATCATGCTATGAAATGAACTTCATAGCATGATCACGTTGATGTTCATTCCACTTGTTTTCATTGATAGAATTGTTTCATTTTTATCGATAATCCCTTGAGCAGTAGGATGTCAATACAAGGTAGGTTGAAATTCGCCGTATTTGAATGTCGTGAACGTGAATATTTTCGGCACTGTCACTGACTGAGTGTCTGATTTTGAATTACCAAAAACTGTGTGCTTCCCACCGTTCAATCCTTCCATTTAAACAATGAACTGCGCAAGAAGAAGCTTGTCAATTGGGTACAACTTGTATTTTAACAGAGCTCTACCGCCTCAGTGCTAACAGTTCAACAATGTATAACTCGTAGTACAAACCCACCGCGTCCGACACTGGCTCTCCCCGGCGGTTTCAATTAGCTCAGCGTAAGCGGATTAACTCACACTTATTTTTGCAATCCGTTATCACGCACGTGAAATATAAATAGTATCGTCATCAAGTCGGACACTTCCTTGCCCCAGGCATCAATGCGCTGTTATCAGTAAGCTTCAGTCGGGCCAGCTGACAGGATGATCAACTTGCAACTGTGAGTATTCAAAATTCCCAAGAGCCACTCGACCCAATATCATACAATTTTGTTTTTTTTTTCTGTATTTTAGGGCCATTTCTGTCGCCGTTTTGGTGGCAGTGACCGCCGGTGATCGGCTGCACATTTGCCAGAATCAGTTCAGCGTGAAGGATGACTTCTACGTGTTCAACACCGATTGCAGGGACTTCGATGATGACGCTTTGGCGCGAACAAATTTCAACGAAGATCGTCAGCTTTGGATACGAAATGGCACTGTGCAGGATATTGAACAGCTGCTGAACGCGAGTTTGTACCATGTTACGAACCTCAAGATCACCGATTTGGCGGAGGAAGGAAGCACACCGATTGCGGTGTTTCCCATCGATTCGATGCGGTTTTCTATATTGGAACTGTCGAATGATGGGATTGAAGCGCTAAACATTAGTGAAAATGACTATCGGTTGACCCACCTCGATGTGCGCAGGAATAAACTGACCGATCTAGAGAATGTGAAATATTTAACAAAGCTGGAATCTTTGAAGGTGGATGGAAATCTCATCGAAAGTGTCCTGTTGGAAGATTTTCAAAACCTCACGAATTTGTTAGTATTATCATTTGCGGGGAACAGGATAAAAAGCATCTCGGCCTCACAGGTAGTTTTTCTGCCCAAGCTGCGCACCGTGGATATTTCCAACAATCAGTTAACGAGCTTGAATGTTACGGAATGGAGCTTCCCCCAGTTGGCCAGCTTCTACTTGCATGACAATTCACTCTCCAAAGTGGAAGGGTTGAGGGGCAAGTTTCCGAAAGCCTGGGACATCGCAATGGGTGGACGGAATAACTGGAACTGTGATTGGTTCGATGTTTTGCTGGAATTCCTGAAGCGCGATCGACAGTTTGCGATGCAGATGTTTGGTGACAGACCAAACTGTCCAAACGAAACTCGAATGGACGGGTTTATATGCTGTACCTAATTGTAGCAAATATCAATAAAACATAAGTGTGCTAAACTATGGGTTATGAAGCGATCATTGATTCATTCTTCTTTGGAAGAAAGAGAGGGACGAGAAATCAATTGCACATTCAATTAATTGGCACTCTTGGAGCGAACTTTGACGCCACCAGGGAAGACGATCCACGGAAAGGTTGTCGAGTCTATAAATAATCATTCCCTCTCCCCCATACTTGCTTTCTGCCCACCAATTGGTGGCTATTCCAAGAACTCAAGGCGTTCTCTTACACGCTCAAATTATCATGATAATTATGGTCATTACGTTGTTCGCTTGCCTGGAGTCAATAGACTGGACGGAGATTCCGAGTGGGGGCTATCATCGTTCCGACGTAATTGCTCATCTTTCAGCTGGCCACAGGCGCGACTCATATGGCAAGTGTGCCATAAATAATCACACAGCCTCAACCAGGGATATAACTTTACACCATAATTAAGTGCCAAAGTTGTCGCGTAAATAACCCCAAAAGACTTACGGGGCTCGAAAAACATTTTTTTCTGTGTTGGTCCTCGAACTGGTCCTCGTAAAGTACTTTATTGATTCATGATAGGTCATCTCATTGTCTGGCGATAAATAATCGAAGCATCACAGGAAACAATCCGTAGCTATCTTTTCCTCATTATGACAGACAGAGGGAAATATTTTCGTTGTTGCTAGGTTGAAGACATCGCTAATCAAATCATAAGGCGCAGAACAGTGCACTAACCTCGATTTGCTCTCATTTACCGCAGAGCGAATAAAGTTAAGCAGAATCTCTTTTCCCCATAACATAACCACAGTCCATCTCACATTACTCTAACCTCAATCTCTGGCTATCAACCGACTGGAAACAGGCGTTTGTATGTATATGTATAACTATACATGTATAACTATACGTGCTGCCCGTTGCTAGTTCTAGTCAACGTAAAATCATTTCCGCTGCTTCCTTTCAGCACTTTACCACCTTTGTGCGCAGCGACGAGGTTTGCACCGGTCTCGACCACCTTCAGCGCAGCCACAATCGACACGGGATCTTTGAATGGAAACTTCACTAGACAAGGGGTCCGTGATTAGAAAATAATCGAACAGGAACTATCTTCGTTTATTCCTATCCCTCTTCGATTGTGGCAAAAAGTATTCAACATTAGGTGTACTTTATCAGAAAATTATAACTTTAAACCGAAATGGTCTTTTAAAGTCGTTGTGTCATTTTGATAGCATGGTCCCAATCAAAATACTCCGTTTTTGACGTAGAACTACGTCTTTCATTAAGGGTGCCAAATCAGAAAACAGGTCACGTTTTTATGAAATAAAACTATTTTTGCCGTGAACGAATTCTGGTGATTTACATACCAAACGAATCGGAAATTCCCTAAGATTTGTTTGATTATACATTACAATCACATAGGCTCTGTATGGTTTAAATTGATGAAAATAGAAACCATTCTCATTTCCTCATACATTTGTTCTGTCCATTTGTGTGCTTTCCCGAACAGAGCTGTCAATAACGAGCAACTTATCGACAGGCAACGAAGAGGAAATCGTAAGATGTAAAGTCTCCGTGAACAAAGGAAAAGAAGAAGAAAGAAGGGGAATATTTGCCTAGAGTATAAACAGAGGATCTCGCTGGGGCAAACTTTCATTCTTCGTGAGTAGTGATGTCTAAATTCTTCATTTATTCGATTATCGATTAATCGTTGGGGCATTTTTCAATATTCGATTCATTCGAATAATTGTCTTTCAATATTCAATTAATCGAACGAATACTTATTTCTTTAAATAATCACGTATCACGTTGTCATTCTGGTCGCGTGGTCTATCGGGTTGTCGATGTTAGATGGTTGGATAAAAAATGTTGGATAAAAAAAATTATATAGCCTAATCCTTAACATAAAAATGCATTAACCTTGAGAAAGATTCCTATTTTCATTATTCGCGATTTCAGTTACAATTATTCGATGTATTCATATTTTGATTTCAATTTCTTCGATACAAAATTAATCGATTATAATTTCAGATATTCGATTATTTGAATTAATCGAACGATTAACCGACGTCTCTATTCGTGAGGAAATCGACTGAACAACATCGTTGCTGAGCGAGCTGGTCGGCGAGGGATCATATGCCTTTCTCAAGACAATGGGGATGGAGGAGTAATATTGTGGATAAAGTAAAGTTTCCAAGTACCGTTTTGAAGGTTAAAGACGAATGAATTGAAGAAGTTTCAAGTATCAAGTAAGGAACGAAGCCAAACTTTCAGTGTCGTTCTGTATTTAAAGCAATGAATATCGCTTGTTCTTCCTTGTTTTGCGTCATCACATGTCTTCGTTTCGGATTGAGCAGTTGACGTGACCAAATCACTCACTCACTGATGTCACTGGCATTGCAATCATTGCATCAAACTGACGCCATTGCATTAATGTTATGAGCTACACAATTGTATGGGGAATCATCAAGCTAGGCTACCGTCGGCTCACCAAGAAAATAAATGTTCTGGAATTTTGCCTGTGATTTGGCTAAGTCAATCTAGACTGGCAATATTATCAAAAAGGGCTTTGTTGAGAAAAGCACGAAACGGAGATAAGTGTGTGTATATTTAGTTGCTTCAAGCCATTAATATATGGATATTTGTGTGCGTACGTGCATGCTTCATAACCCGTACGTAAAAATAGTGCATCTTCGCTACGTTGAAACCCAATTTATAATGATGAATATAAACAAGGAGGAGAGATAGCGGGATGGAAATATTTACGCTAGGGTATTAGTAATGAATCTCTGCTGAGGCAAATATTTAGCCTTTTTCCAAGCAGTTTACATTGTTTGTTCTCTGTCATCATAAAGGCTTCGTTGGTGCCTATGACATTGCATCAATGCTTTGAACTGACGCTATGCTGAAGCAGGTGTTAAGGTTGTGCACCAAAAAATTATTTGGGAATACCAAGTTATTCAATAAGTTATAATAAGTATAATAAATTTATTTGGGTTCGCGTGCCAGTTGCAAAACTCCCTTCAACTAGGATTGCATTTGTGCTAATCTTGATCATAATGCTACTCTTTCCGAGGTTGTTGATATTAACAGGAAGAGTTTATTTCGTTTTTTTAGTCACCAGGAAAGTAAATTTCGTTCTTGAATTTTGTATGTGATTTAGTTTTGCTTGCCAATAGCAAAACTTTCTCCACTAAGGATGATAACTGCGCTTATGTCGAGCATGTATTGTTCTGAGAGGACAAGAATGAATCATCAAACAATAATCGACAAATGATTCTACAAGAAAAAAATATTTCAAGGCGACCAAACTGGTATAATGGTTATTCCTAAAATTTCGTAGCATTATAATATAATATTCGCAGTTATGAACAAACGACTTGAATTAAACTACAGCGCAGTTCTACGTCAACAATACGGTCGTGTCTCGTGACTTTTTTGTTGTTGAATTTTTTAATTAAATTTTTCTTTTTCGAAAAACAACATTATTCAACTCTATATTGGGAGTTATTATTCATAATCATTGCGTACTTTCATTATTCCATTCGTGTAGAACAGCGAAAAATTTTTCCACGTTATTTTCGACAACTCTTATGTCGGCCTATGTTTTTCCATTAAGAGAGTTCTGCAGAGATTGATAAATGGTCTCATGTTGCCTTTTCTGTAGTAAATAAGCATCACATAGCGCATTTCTTCAGAGATTACACTTATTTTCTAACCAATGTAATGATACGATTAGTGAATTATCAAGCTTTGTTTATCAAAAATGTAACCTTAAATGTCACCCTTCAAGCGCGCGTTTCTTCGGCAAACAGATGAACCTATTTTTGTGCGAGTGACACAAAAAAACACTTAGAAATCGTACGAAACTTTACGAGTATCTTTGAAAAACAACTTTCGCTACATAATGATAAACAAGTAATCGCGGATACTTTTCAAAAGGTTCAATATTTCAATATCAGCTATGGAAAAAGTAGAACTCCAAAAACAATTTACTCGGAATTAGAATTTGAAACACAGCCAGCCGAAATTAATCAGGTATTGATAGTTCTTAACCAACATGTACTATGATGTATATATGCTAAAGTGCCAATGGATGTATAGGAAGAAAGTGACTTTCGAAATTTCAAATGGGATTCTCATAAAAAAGTTGATTTCCACGAAAACCTACCCTATGCACCTACCCTGTTTTAGCTCAATCGGACTTAATTCACTTGTGTCTGGGGCTCGGCAAAGTCATATTCAACTGAGGATAGTCAGGGGACTGTGAAGCCATCGGCCTTCGCATTCAATTGGAAATGAATTTTTGCTGGTTCCAGCAGTTTCTCTGTCAACATAAATCAACAGTCTTTCGAACCCTCTCGTTGTTAACTGTTCTAACGAAGCTCCGTTTATTCACCGTCAAATGAACTTCACGGCAAATTGGAGTGACTTTTCCCAGACTTAATTCGTTAAAGTAATCCATTATTTTTGGGTGAAATTCAAAACTATTTTTAATATGCTTCGGATTGTCCGATTTGGGTCAAATATACACCGTTTTGTTGGAAAATTTGTTGCAATTCTAAAGGCACCTTCATAATGTCTCTATCTTTGAAGTCTTGGTCCTTATTAGCGAAAAACCATAGCAATAGATTTATACAACCTTCTCTTGGTTCCAATTTCTTATCACTCTGGAAATTATCCAATGTGAGAAAAAGGTGATAATCGATTGGTGCTAGATCCGAACTACATGGTGGATGCATTAAAACAACCCAATCAAGCTCTCGAAATTGTGTTGCCTTTGTGAGGTGAAGTTTCACAGCCTTGTGTTGTTCTGATGCAATACAACACCTCTTCTGTTGGCCAATTCTGAACTGGTCAATCTGGTCTGGTCAATCGCTAGCTTTAAACGGTCCATTGGTTGACAGTATAGATCATAATTTAATGAATTGAATTGAAAAAAAAATAATTTAAAAAAATAAATGAATTGAATTGCATGTACTTTACTGTTGTAGTATCGGCACCATAAACATCAATCACAATTTCAGCGGCCTGGCTTGCATTTTCGCATTTATTAAATAAAAAGTCTAAAATGTACCGAATATTCTCTTTGTTGACCTCCATTGTTAACACCCTGTAACTAACAACTGAATGAAACAAACAAAAAATAACAAAAGTATTTTTTTTAGTGTGAATCCCCACCACCGGTTAACTTTGAAAAATCATATCTCAAAAAAAAATTGCATCTCTGAAATCGAGAATTGTTATGTAAAAAATCCGCAGGTTGCAAGAAAAAATATAAAAAATATAGCGCCATCTAGTCCGAAGCCATGAAAACAATAAATAACGATTAGAATCAATAATTACGAAAATAAAACCCATTTAATTTTCAAGTTCAATATTTTTTTATAAAAGCCTAGCTCATTGGCTTCAATTTGATATATCTATCATTTAAATCGGTCTCTGAAAAAATACTATTAATGTTTAATTCGTAAAATTTTTATGCATAAACTAGCTGACCCAGCAAACTTCGTCCCGCCCAAAATTTGTTTTTTGTTATTTGTTACCTTCAAACATTCACGTTTTCTTACTATGAGCAAGTTCATGGGTCCAATCGCAGAACTGTTCCATGATTGATCTTCTAATCGACCCCGTTGAATATACCTTTTACTATAAAATTCCTTGTACTTCTACCAAAACCAAATCATTATAATATCAGATTATTTTCTGACACAATTCTCGTTCAAGATTATTCAACCACTTAACAACCACTTGTTATGTTAAGTGTTAATGTTTCTCCGTTAATTGGAATAAATGTTTGATACAGAAAATATAATAGAATAAAGACAGTCCTAAATCGGACAACTCCTTCCTCGAGATAGAAGAAAATATAGGAGTGCGTTTCATTATATTAAAATCCATTTTCATTTTCGAAAAAAGATCAATTTCGCTAGCTCAAACATCAAATGGACTAACAGCGCTTGTCACTATGTAATTGTAGAACATATGGAAATAAAATTTTCCGAATTTTCACTTTTTCCTTCAGAGTTTTCTGAAAATTTTCAATTGTCATGTTTGATTGAAATATTTTTGGTTGAAATATTTGTAATATTTTTATGGGACCCTCTCTCCATTCCAGAGGATGGAGGGGTGTCATACCATAGAGAGGGGGGAGAGTCTAACTACCATAGAAACATTTATTGCACCCTAAAACCTCAATATACCTAATTTGGTTTCATTTGCTTGAATAATTCTCGAGTAATGCAGAAATTTGTATTTCATTTGTAATTTTTTTTAAATATTTTTTTCCTGAAAGATGAGGTTTTTTCACATAATATATCTGAATACCATGAGTGCACCCGTGGCCGAGTGGTTAGCGTCTCACGTTATCATGCCGGGTGTTCGGGTTCGATTCCCGTTCTGGCCGGGGGATTTTTCGTCAGCGAAATTTCCTTCGACTTGCACTGTGGTCACGCGTATTCTAGAGCTTGCCCCTCGGAATACATTCAAGGCGTGTTATTTGGCTTAAGAAATCTCAACTAAGTATTGATAAATGACGCTAGTTGATGCATACGTTGAGACGGCAAACGTTCCACAGGGAACGTTAACGCCATTCAAGAAGATATCTGAATACCAGAGAGGTGCTGTTTTTCGTTTTTAAGTTATGATTTTTCAAAGTTAACATGTTTTCAGCTTTCGTTCAATTTTTCTATGTGACTAGACTGGATGTATGTGACCATAATTCAATTAATTGGCAAGTGTGTTATTTAAAAAAAAAAAAGGCTAGCTAGTAAGCTTTGATTTGACATGCCGATCATCTGAATCGGTCCAGTAGTTCAAAAGTAATAAATTTTTGACAAAGTCATTTTTGGGAAAAAAGGGAAAAGTGATTTTTTGGACCATCGGGCAACTTTTAAAAATCATAACTCTAAAACGAAAAAAAACGCCTCCCTGATTTCGAAATATGTTATGGGAAAAATCCTTAGCTTTCCATAAAAAATGTAAAAAAATAGAGCGCCCTTGGTCCCGAGACCATTTTTTTTTTTATCAATTCGTATATTTTTACAGGCTCAGTTACTTAAGTTTAAAGGAGCCGAATTCTTAAATATAATTTTGAAACTATATATATATAAACAATTTTCTTACATCTATGGTTAGTAAGGTGGAAAACCGATTACTCGCGGTGTACTCGAGTTTAGGAGGGTGACATATTTTTAGGAGAAGGATGGGATATAAGGAAATTGTAACAATGTTGATGAACACTCATTTCATAAATCTATTCGTATATCTATAGTGTATTTACATTTCAACTTATTCTACTATTTATAGTAAGGGGACGAATTACCCGCAAAGGAAGGAAAGGAGGGTATAAGGATGTAGGGACAATCACACACGAAGATCTATAGCTTTAAGGAAAACATATATATGGGACATGTAATCAAGGTCTAACCGAGCCAACACATCTCTCACCGGCACATTGGGCTGTCTTCCTCGGGCCCGAAGGGAGTTTTCTAAATTCGATCTGGCGACCAGATACACCTCGCACGACCAAACAATGTGCTCGATGTCGTGATAACCTTGGTCACAAACGCAGAGATTGCTGCTGGCAAGATTGAAACGAAAGAGTAGTGCATCTAACGAACAGTGATTGGACATGAGTCGGGAGAAGGTGCGAATAAAGTCTCGACTCAAGTCTAGACTTTTGAACCACGGTTTGAGGCTAACCTTAGGGATGATCGAGTGAAACCACCGGCCCAATTCATCTTCATTCCACTTTCGTTGCCAGTTAGCGATGGTATTTTTGCGGACTAAAAAATAAAATTCATTGAAGGCGATTTGACGCTGATAAATATCGCCTTCAATTGCACCTACCTTTGCTAATGAGTCAGCCCTCTCATTACCCGGAATGGAGCAATGTGAAGGGACCCAGACAAAAGTAATGACATAACAGCGTCTGGATAAAGCACTCAAAATTTCTCGTATTCTCTCAAGGAAGTACGGCGAGTGCTTTTCCGGCCTCACTGAACGGATAGCTTCGACAGAGCTAAGACTATCCGTTACAATGTAATAGTGTTCAACAGGTCGTGAGGCGACGCTGTCCAGCGCCCAATGAATTGCTGCCAATTCAGCAATATACACTGAGCAAGGATTCTGAAGACTGTGTGAGGTGCTAAAAAATTCGTTGAACACTCCAAATCCTGTGGACTCGTTTATAGTGGACCCATCAGTAAAGTACATATTATCACAATTGATACCCCCATACTTTTCATCGAAGATCGTTGGAGCGATCCTCGATCGTTGGTAATCTGAATATCCATGGATATTTTGCTTCATGGACAAATCAAAATGCACAGAGGAATTGATGTAGTCAGGGAAACAAACAATATATACGAATAATTGGGAATATACGAAGAAGGATCAACCTGCATGGAGATGAATTCATGATATGAACTCATGAATCCGGAGTGAAAATTTAGCTCGATCAGCTGCTCAAAATTTCCGATCACCAATGGGTTCATGACCTTACACCGGATGGAGAACCGAAGAGATGATAATTTGAAGCGATCTTTTAGTGGGAGTAGGCCTGCCAAAACCTCGAGACTCATGGTATGCGTTGAGGGCATACATCCCAACGCGATACGGAGACAAAGATACTGAATTCGCTCGAGTTTAATGAGGTGTGTTTTGGCAGCTGATTGAAAACAGAAACTGCCATACTCCATCACTGAGAGAATAGTTGTTCGATACAACATTATAAGATCTTCTGGGTGGGCTCCCCACCAGGTGCCGGTAATTGTACGGAGAAAGTTTATTCTTTGTTGACATTTTTTACTCAGATACCTAATATGGGCCCCCAAGTACATTTGGAGTCGAACCAGACTCCAAGATACTTGAATGAAGCTATGAGTGATCGGTTTACCCAAAAGTTGAAGCTTTGGTTTTGCTGGTCTATGCTTCCTAGAAAAAACCACCATCTCTGTTTTCTCCGTGGAGAATTCGATCCCTAGCCCAATGGCCCAGGTTGAAAAATTGTTCAAAGTATCTTGTAAGGGTCCTTGCAGGTCGGATTCGTTTGATCCTACGACAGACACCACTCCATCATCTGCAATTTGTCTTAGGCTGCAATTTTGTGTAAGGCAATTGTCGATGTCGCTTACATAGAAGTTGTACAAAAGGGGGCTTAAACATGAGCCCTGGGGGAGGCCCATGTAAGAGACCCGACTTTCTGCCGAATCTCCGTGAGAAAAGTTCAAATGTTTCTCACAAAGCAAGTTATATAACATATTATTCAATAGAGGCGGCAGACCCCGAGAGTGTAATTTGTCCGACAAAACCTCTATTGAAACAGAATCGAAGGCCCCCTTTATGTCCAAGAATACTGAAGCCATTTGTTTTTTTTTCGGCGTAAGCCATTTGAATTTCTGAAGAAAGCAATGCAAGACAATCATTCGTCCCCTTGCCCCTGCGGAACCCATATTGTGTATCTGAGAGTAGGCCATTCGTTTCAACCCATCGATCAAGGCGAAACAAGATCATTTTCTCCAACAATTTCCGTATACAAGACAGCATTGCTATTGGGCGGTACGAATTGAAGTCGGACGCGGGTTTTCCGGGTTTTTGAATAGCTATAACTCGTACTTGTCTCCAATCATCTGGAACAATATTATTCTCCAGAAACCGATTGAATAAATTCAACAAGCGATGTTTCGCCACATCAGGGAGGTTTTTCAGCAAGTTGAACTTAATTCTATCCGATCCCGGAGCAGAATTGTTACATGAAAGCAGAGCAAGAGAGAATTCTACCATCGAAAACTCGGAATCAAGATCGCACCTACCTTGTGGTATATCTCGAACAATTTTTTGCACAGGAGCGGAATCAGGACAAACCTTCCGTGCAAAATTAAAAATCCATCGATGTGAATATTCTTCGCTTTCATTCGTTGAAGAGCGATTTCTCATGTTTCGAGCCACTTTCCATAATTTTTTCATTGACGTTTCTCGTGACAAACCTTCCACGAAATTTCGCCAATAAGCACGTTTTTTCCCTTTGATTAAGTTTTTAAATTGATCTTCAAGGGCTAAATACGTTTGAAAATTTTCAGGGGTTCCACGTTTCCGAAAAGCTTTAAATGCATTCGATTTTTCTACATAAAGCTTGGAACATTGGCTATCCCACCATAGATTGGGAGGCCTTCGGGAAATGGTGGAACCTGGGATGGGTTTCGTTTGAGCGCGAACCGCGCTGTCATAGATCAAACGAGAAAGGAAGTTATACTCCTCCAATGGAGGTAAACCATCTCTGGAATTGATGGCTAGAGCAATCGCGTCCGCATATTTTTTCCAGTCAATGTGTCTTGTGAGGTCATATGCCATGTTTATAGATTCAGAAGAATTCGACCCAATGGTGATGGAAATTTTGATTGGCAAGTGGTCACTACCGTTGGGATCCTGGATTACATTCCACTTGCAATCTAACGATAGTGAATTCGAGCAAAGCGAGAGGTCAAGAGCACTTGGGTTAGCAGGAGATTTAGGTACACGTGTTGTTTCCCCAGTGTTCAAAACGGTCATATTGAAGCTGTTACAAAGGTCATATATCAACAATGAACGATTGTCGTCGTACTGTTCCCCCCAGGCAGTTCCGTGAGAGTTGAAGTCTCCCAAGATCAATCGTGGCTCAGGAAGGAGTGAGCACATGTCATCAAGTTGTTAGCGGCTAACCGCAGCTCTCGGAGGCCAATACAAGCTGACAATACAGAGGTCTTTGCCTCTGATGTTTGCATGACAAGCAACAGCTTCGATCCCTCCAATAGGTGGAAGGTCAATTCGAAAAAATGAGTGGCACTTATTGATCCTCAAAAGCACCCCTCCGTATCTATCATCACGGTCCAAGCGTATAATATTAAAATCGTGGAAAGAGATATCATCTCGCGAAGAAAGCCAAGTTTCGGACAGAGCAAAAACATCACAATTGAATTTATGAATTAGAAATTTGAAAGTATCCAATTTAGGGATAAGACTACGACAATTCCACTGTAAAACAGTGATATCTCCGACCTCTCTATTTGAATTAAACATCAAGAGAGATAATCATTGCAAGGAGGGGCCATGTTTGCATCAATTGTTGCAAAATTGTCTTTAATACTGGAAGCATTGAGATGACAATGGTTCTGATGGAGTCGGAAACATTAAAACACTTGAAGATTTGATCCAAAAGGTCAGACAACTTTGAAGTTTTTGAGATATAAGTTATGATTTGAAGAATTTCAATAATTCATTGCGCTCATTCAAGAAGGCTTCCAGCTCGCCGGTAATAAGCTTGACGTAAGCGAATTGAGGTTACTTACAGAAGTGTTCGAAAGTTCGATGAGACGGATGTAGCGTCATTTAACAACGTGAAAAAATTCATTCGGTTTGAAAAAAAAACAAACGACGGTAAAATTATTTGAATATTGTTGATACAGATATATTAAAATCGCAATTAAAAAGGGGGGCTAAAAATTGGGGTTATTTGTATTCTTGAAACCAAATTTAAGCAAAAAATACAAATTCGGGTTTATTATTTGTATATGATACGATATTCGATATATGGTATATAGTTTACGATCTATTCTCATGCCTATCAGGTCTTTAGTGTATAAGTTTGTCAAAATCTGTTGAGCCGTTTCGGAAGATTTCGACCACGAACATCGTGACACGAGATTCGCACCGCAAACGAAAAGACAGTTTCGAAAACTCCAATAAATTCTGCACAAGAATAATTTGTAACCAAATGTAATTGTAACCATGTGCCAAAAACAGAATTTTTATAATGCTTCACGAAATCCACTGTAACTCTGCAAATAGGGCAGTAAGTTCTCATGTATCCAGGCAAATTTTTAGCCTAGTGTATTCTCTAAACATTTGTGAACGTTTCATATTGGTACGTTCAGCCGTTTTTTCATAGTTTGGAGTAAATTAGAGGAGCATTTGATCGCAAATCGTACCAGAAGTACAAAATCCTACGCGACTCTCAGAATGAACGATTCGTAACTTTCGTTTTCGTGCGTTTGTAGCTACGAGAAATGCAAGGAGTGATGATACTCACACGTATACATACGCATTTCCATACATACACGCACTCCTAACTCACAAACTCACAAATTCGAAAGTTACAAATCGTTCATTTTGAGAGTCGCGTAATATTTTGTACTTCTGGTACGATTTGCGATTAAATGCTCCTCTAATTTACTCCAAACATTGAAAAATCGGTTAGGAAAAAAAAAGGTAATTTGGTATCAATTCATAAAATCCGGAAGGTCATGGCATGGTTTAATGAATAGCGGCTTCAGATTCTGGACTGGTCAGTTTGTTTACCAGATCAAAAACCTATCAAGAACTCACAGCGAGTGATCGTACGAATAGTAGATGCAGTTTACAAGCAGTATGAGTGATTTGAAGAGCCTAAACGAGCAGTATCCTCTGCGTAAAATGAGATACACACTAAAATATAGCACATATTGGTCGACACCACCCGAATGGGTTATTTGAACTGATTGAGAACTAAAGATGATCTACGAATTAGAAACTTATTGTAATTCATGTGAAATTGACGTTAATTTTGTATAGGAGTGAGAGTTCTTCTATCTGGTTCTATAGTTATGAAACACTGGAATTTTAGTTTTTTTGATGTTTCGCGCCTTAACACAACAATAAACTTCAAATGGCCAATATTATAAATGAAGATAGTTATTATAGTCTATACTTCCATTCAACCAACTTCTTACATATCTCTGGAAACTCAGAAAAATGGAGTGGTTATATAGTTATGAAACGCAGTGTATTAAATAGAATAGTGTAAGGTAAGAATATATACATATGGTAAGAAGTTAAGCGTATTTTTAGTACCAAAGTTTACCATTCATATCTATTACATTCGAGATTAGGTAGAATTTTAAATGTTTATGAATAATTGTGAAAGTCAATGAAACCTATGACTAATGAAAAGATAGTACCAATCGTAGGATTTGTCCGGTAATGTCTGGTTGGGTTCATTCATTTAATATTATTCGTTTCAATTGAAATTGTCTTACCTGAGATCGACTCAAAATTTTGTTGTTCCTTAGACCCCTCGAAACTATCCACCCATTTTCACGGGCCACGACGCGAACCTTTTACCAACAAGAAACCTCCCCGGCGGCAAATCCACGGCGGACGAACAAAAGTGTACGGATATAGGAATAAGTGAAACGGAATCGACCTCGTCTGCACTCTGCCCCAAATATCCTCGTGAGTCTCACCAGTTGGCCTTCTCGGAGTTCGTACTCCCGAGAGTTTCCTCCCCCCCAACAGAGTCGCTCTCACTTACTATGCTTCATCATCTTTAATGTGATAGAAGAGTGCCCGCCAGCCTGGAGCCAATCTTTTCTTCTCCGCCGCCGCCCCATCGACAGTCTGCTCCACTCTCCTCGTCATCCTGACAGCATAAGAAGAAAATGCTTTTGCCTGTATTCTCCTCCCGACCAGCCAGCGCTGCCACATAAAACATTCCGTTGGCGAAAAACGAGCGCTCTACACCAAATACGTGCCACGATTTTCGGGGTGAACATGTTCGCCTGATGAAGGTGTTTTTCCTCCCTTGAACTTGCTTGCTTGCCTGAACCACGTTTAGCAGGGAAAGCGAAAGGAAGAAATTCGCAATCTGTAAGCGGAAAGTATAAAATAAAAGTGCGCCACTCGTAAAACTTACGACCAAAACTTCGCCCATATATGGGACGAATCTCGGGGGCCAATAAATGGCGCAGCGCTGCCGTCGGAATGATACCTCAAAACGTTGCGGTTCCATCCGTAAGTGATTCCCTGTTTTCGGAGGTTTTACGACTTATCAATAGAAGACTGGGAAGGCTAACAACGCGAGCGCATGTGGAAATGAAATCTTGATAAAAGAGGTTGTGCATATTTCATCGGAGGCGTTAAAATTTTATACTTTCGTTTGGTTTCGGCGAAACTTATTGCAGCGAATATCGTGATTAAAATGCGATTATATTTTCGTTATGAGTTATTTCAGTCACGTTGTCTCTACCTGCAGCGGATTATTTCGTTGAGTTGGTAAAATACCGTTTGTAAATGTTGGAATTATTTAATAATGAATTTTTGAGTTTCGCAGCAGTCTAATAAATTGTAAGGTAACATAAAAAATATTTGTTACTACATTACGGATAAAAGCGGAAAAAAACAATACCTTGGGATTTAAACTGAAGTGTGCTGAAAAACTGAATCGGAATATTTTGTAAGATTAAAAAAAAAGTAGTCATAAAACCCTTTCATTTTGATAAATCAACATTTTCGTCTCATCAGTCATCAAACAATCCTGAAATTGTGCTGATTTCTACGTTAAAATTTTGATTCAATTAGCCTAAAACATAATTTTAGTACACGAATTGGTTTTCTGGGTTAGGGTGGGATTACAATGTAGGCCGATAATAAATTATTGTTGCTAACCGTCTGTGTTTTGCTCAAGTACTCCCCTTATTCAATAAGGAAAAAAAATCACCTCGGGGAAGGAACCGTATCAATCTTTGGCTGTATCTTGGTTGATATATTATACTAAGGAATGTCATAGAATCTGTATCTGTATCTATAATTACCAAACATATCAAAAATCCTAGGTTCAGAAGCATTACTGATCATGTTCTAAGCTATACTGAACTGAAAAGATCAATGAAATAAAAAAAAAACAAACGAATGATAAATATCAAATATTGGAACAATGAAAAAAATCGATGAAATCAAATAAATTAAGCAGTCATCTCGCGCAGTCCGAAGCCGCCGGACGCAAAGTTGTTCGTGTCCGTTATTGTGTTGGAACAATACCGTTATCGGTTTCGCTGAAGTGATTGTGTCGCTCTAACGGTGTTTTCTTTATTGCGAGAGTGAAGTGATAAGTAATCACAACCAGCGGGAGGGAGAAGTCCTCCACTGCGGGCGCTGTGAGCGTGTGCAGTTCCTCGTCATCGTATTGTGGTGCGATACACCATTGCTGTTGTGCCAAGCGATCATCACGTGGTTCGATTGGAACACCGTTACAAATCATCCGCACCCGTGCACTTCAAGTATTTTAGTTTATATATATATTAGGTTAAGGATTTAAAAAAAAAAAAAAGAAAAAGTATAATTGTATATCTGCCATAATGGCAGAGTGCGATCCTCTTGATATGGACATTGAATCTGATGTTTCCTCCTCACTAACTACTGGGAAGTCGCTTAAACGCGTTCCCCCCTCAGACGATGTCTTTTCAGAGGAAGAGTTAATCAACCTCAACAAGCCCCCTTCAAGAAAATTGGCAAACTTTTCCACTTCGCCCCCTCAATCTCCCGCTCCCGCTTCCGATTATCTCCCGAACTTGCCTCCCAGCCCAACTGTTCCCGCTCCCGCTCAACAATCGACCTCGTCCTCCCCCGCAGTTGTCCCCTCTCCGCGTGTCAAGGTCTATCCAGAAGATGCATCTGGATCTGGCCCATGGGTTGTTTTCTTCCGGCCAAAACCCAACAGGAAATCGCTCAACGTCATTCAGATCATGAAAGATCTGACAAAAACATATTCCTCCGTGGTCGAAATTAGAAAGGTTCGACCGAACAAACTGCGTGTTGTCGTGGCTGATCGGAAGCAAGCTAACGAGATTGTTGTCGACAATAGGTTCGTACTAGAATATCGCGTCTATGTGCCCTGCCATAACGTAGAAATTTCGGGGGTGATCACAGAAACGGGTCTGACGAGCGCATTAATAAAAGAGGGAGATGGCAGATTTAAAAAGCTCCCTTTGACGAAAGTTAAAATTTTGGACTGCCATCAATTAGGAAAAGTGTCCCAGGAAGAGGGAAAAACAAAATTCACGCCGTCCGACTCGTTTCGAGTAACTTTTGCTGGTTCCGCCCTCCCTGACTACGTTATGGTGGACAAATTGAGGCTTCCGCTGCGTCTCTTCGTGCCAAAGCCCATGACTTGCAACAAATGCAAGTCAGTTGGTCACACAGCAGACTACTGCGCCAACAAGGAGCGCTGTGCCACTTGCGGAGAGCAACATGTGGGCAAATCCTGCAGTGCGACTGAGCATAAGTGTCCATATTGCGGGGGGACCCCACATGAGCTCTCAGCTTGTGAAAATTACAAGAGTCGCTGGGAGAAACAGAAGCGCTCTTTAAAGGAACGCTCGAAACGCACTTTTGCGGAAATTTTAAAGGGCGCTTCTCCACAGGCCCAACAACAACAACATCCAATCTCCTCACACAATATCTTTTCCACGTTGCCAGTTGACGAAATGGAAGCGGACACAGCTCACGGGGGTACACCGTTTATTTCCCAAGGGAATCCCCGGCGCAAAAATGTGACCACTCCCAAAATTCAATCACAAGTCCCTCCGGTGATATCCCCTGTTAGCTTGCCTAAAAAAACGAGTGCATCGGACAAGCAAAATCAGGTTCCTCCTGGCTTCCGTGGGAATAGTTCACCTTCGAACGACCCAGCACTCGAGGGGACATCAAAAACCCCAACTGTCCCTATTTTTCCGTCCAGTTCAACTTCCCAATCGGGATTTATAAAGTTGTCTGACCTTTTGGATCAAATCTTCAAGTGTTTTAACGTTTCCGACTCCATCAGAACCATTGTCATTTCAATGCTTCCAGTATTAAAGACAATTTTGCAACAATTGATGCAAACATGGCCCCTCCTTGCAATGATTATCTCTCTTGATGTCTAATTCAAATAGAGAGGTCGGAGATATCACTGTTTTACAGTGGAATTGTCGTAGTCTTATCCCTAAATTGGATACATTCAAATTTTTAATTCATAAGTTCAATTGTGATGTTTTTGCTCTGTCCGAAACTTGGCTATCTTCGCGAGATGATCTCTCTTTCCATGATTTCAATATTGTACGCTTGGACCGTGATGACAGATACGGAGGGGTGCTATTGGGGATCAATAAGTGCCACTCATTTTTTCGAATTGACCTTCCACCTATTGGAGGGATTGAAGCTGTTGCTTGTCATGCAAACATCAGAGGCAAAGACCTCTGTATTGTCAGCTTGTATTGGCCTCCGAGAGCTGCGGTTAGCCGCAAGCAACTTGTTGACATGTGCTCACTCCTTCCTGAGCCACGATTGATCTTGGGAGACTTCAACTCTCACGGAACTGCCTGGGGGGAACAGTACGACGACAATCGTTCATTGTTGATATATGACCTTTGTAACAGCTTCAATATGACCGTTTTGAACACTGGGGAAACAACACGTGTACCTAAACCTCCTGCTAACCCAAGTGCTCTTGACCTCTCGCTTTGCTCGAATTCACTATCGTTAGATTGCAAGTGGGATGTAATCCAGGACCCCAACGGTAGTGATCACTTGCCAATCAAAATTTCCATCACCATTGGGTCGAATTCATCTGAATCTATAAACATGGCATATGACCTCACAAGACACATTGACTGGAAAAAATATGCGGACGCGATTACTCTAGCCATCAATTCCAGAGATGGTTTGCCTCCATTGGAGGAGTATAACTTCATTTTTCGTTTGATCTATGACAGCGCGGTTCGCGCTCAAACGAAACCCATCCCAGGCTCCACTTTTCGTCAAAGGCCTCCCAATCCATGGTGGGATGGCCAATGTTCCAAGCTTTATCAGGATAAATCGAATGCATTTAAAGCTTTTCGGAAACGTGGAACCATTGAGAATTTTCAAACGTATTTGGACCTTGAAAATCAATTTAAAAACTTGATCAAAGGGAAAAAACGTGCTTATTGGCGAAATTTCGTGGGAGGTTTGTCACGAGAAACGTCAATGAAAAAATTATGGAAAGTGGCTCGAAACATGAGAAATCGCTCTTCAACGAATGAAAGCGAAGAATATTCACATCGATGGATTTTGAATTTTGCACGGAAGGTTTGTCCTGATTCCGCTCCTGTGCAAAAAATTGTTCGAGATATACCACAAGATAGGTACGATCTTGATTCCGAGTTTTCGATGGTAGAATTCTCTCTTGCTCTCCTTTCATGTAACAATTCTGCTCCGGGATCGGATAGAATTAAGTTCAACTTGCTGAAAAATCTCCCTGATGTGGCGAAACATCGCTTGTTGAACTTATTCAATCGGTTTCTGGAGCATAATATTGTTCCAGATGATTGGAGACAAGTACGAGTTATAGCTATTCAAAAACCCGGAAAACCCGCGTCCGACTTCAATTCGTACCGCCCAATAGCAATGCTGTCTTGTATACGGAAATTGTTGGAGAAAATGATCTTGTTTCGCCTTGATCGATGGGTTGAAACGAATGGCCTACTCTCAGATACACAATATGGGTTCCGCAGGGGCAAGGGGACGAATGATTGTCTTGCGTTGCTTTCTTCAGAAATTCAATTGGCTTACGCCGAAAAAAAACAAATGGCTTCAGTATTCTTGGACATAAAGGGGGCCTTTGATTCTGTTTCAATAGAGGTCCTGTCAGACAAATTACACTCTCGGGGTCTGCCGCCTCTATTGAATAATATGTTATATAACTTGCTTTGTGAGAAACATTTGAATTTTTCTCACGGGGATTCGACAGTAAGTCGGGTCTCCTACATGGGACTCCCCCAGGGCTCATGTTTAAGCCCCCTTTTGTACAACTTCTATGTAAGCGACATCGACAATTGCCTTACACAAAATTGCAACCTAAGACAACTTGCAGATGATGGAGTGGTGTCTGTCGTAGGATCAAACGAATCCGAACTGCAAAGACCCTTACAAGATACTTTGAACAATTTTTCAACCTGGGCCATTGGGCTAGGGATCGAATTCTCCACGGAGAAAACAGAGATGGTGGTTTTTTCTAGGAAGCATAGACCAGCAAAACCAAAGCTTCAACTTTTGGGTAAACCGATCACTCATGCTATGTCATTCAAGTATCTTGGGGTCTGGTTCGACTCCAAATGTACTTGGGGGGCCCATATTAGGTATCTGAGTAAAAAATGCCAACAAAGAATAAACTTTCTCCGTACAATTACCGGCACCTGGTGGGGAGCCCATCCCGAAGATCTTCTAATGTTGTATCGAACAACTATTCTCTCAGTGATGGAGTATGGCAGTTTCTGTTTTCAATCAGCTGCCAAAACACACCTCATTAAACTCGAGCGAATTCAGTATCTTTGTCTCCGTATTGCGTTGGGATGTATGCCCTCAACGCATACCATGAGTCTCGAGGTTTTGGCAGGCGTACTCCCACTAAAAGATCGCTTCAATTTATTATCTCTTCGGTTCTTCATTCGGTGTAAGGTTATGAACCCATTGGTGATCGGAAATTTTGAGCAGCTGATCGAGCTAAATTTTCATTCTGGATTCATGAGCTCATATCATGAATTCGTCTCCATGCAGGTTGATCCTTCTTCGTATATTCCCAACCGTGTTTGTTTTCCTGACTACATCAATTCCTCTGTGCATTTTGATCTGTCCATGAAGCAGGATATCCATGGAATTCCAGATTATCATCGATCGAAGATCGTTCCTACGATTTTCGAAGCAAAGTATGGGCGTGTCAATTGTGATAATATGTACTTTACTGATGGGTCCTCTATGAATGAGTCCACAGGATTTGGAGTGTTCAACAAATTTTTTAGCACCTCACACAGTCTTCAGTATCCTTGCTCAGTGTATATTGCTGAATTGGCAGCAATACACTGGGCGCTGGACAGCGTCGCCTCACGACCTGTTGAACACTATCACATTGTAACGGATAGTCTTAGCTCTGTCGAAGCTATCCGTTCAGTGAGGCCGGAAAAGCACTCGCCGTACTTCCTTGAGAGAATACGAGAAATTTTGAGTGCTTTATCCAGACGCTGTTATGTCATTACCTTTGTCTGGGTCCCTTCACATTGCTCAATTCCGGATAATGAGAGGGCTGACTCATTAGCAAAGGTAGGTGCAATTGAAGGCGAAATTTATCAGCGTCAAATCGCCTTCAATGAATTTTATTCTTTAGTTCGTAAAAATACCATCGTTAACTGGCAACGCAAATGGAACGAAGATGAATTGGGCCGGTGGTTTCACTCAATTATCCCTAAGGTTAGCCTCAATCCGTGGTTCAAAAGTCTGGAATTGAGTCGGGACTTTATTCGCACCTTCTCCCGACTCATGTCCAATCACTGTTCGTTAGACGCGCTGCTTTTTCGTTTTAATCTTGCCGACAGCAATCTCTGCGGTTGTGGCCATGGTTACCACGATATCGAACACGTTGTTTGGTCGTGCGAGTTGTATCTTGTCGCCAGATCGAATTTAGAAAACTCCCTTCGGGCTGGAGGAAAGCAGTCCAATGTGCCGGTGAGAGATGTGTTGGCTCGGTTAGACCTTGATTACATGTCCCAAATATATGTTTTCCTTAAAGCTATCGATCTTCGAGTGTGATTGTTTATAAATCCTTTTCCCCTCCTTTTCGTCCTTCGCGAGCTATCGGTTCCCTTCCTACTAACATTAGAATAAGTTAAATTGTAAATACATATTAGATGTAAGGATAGTTTTAAGAATTGAGTGTGAAGTGTCAGTGTGAATGAGAATGTGAATGTGAATGTGAGTGCGAGTGTAAACACAAATCTCCTTACATCCCATCCTTTTCCTAATGAAAATGTGTCACCCTTCTAAACTCGAGTCGACCGCGAGTAATCGGTTTCCTATTTCATTAACCATATAATTAAGGAAACAACATGTTGATATATGCTAGTTGAAGTATAGTTAAGAGTTTGGCTCCATTAAACTTATGTAACTGAGCCTGTAAAAATAAACGGATTAATAAAAAAAAAAAAAATTAATTAAAAATCTAAAAAATTACAGAAATCAAATTAATCAAAGAAATGTCAGATAAAAATTAGAGAATTCAAAGGAACTGAAAAATTAAATTAATCAAAGGAATAATAAGCAATGCTACCATAAAGTAAAAAAATAAAAACACGGAAAACTAGCTAAATTTAAAATAATACAATGAAAAAACTCGAAGAAATCGAAGAAACCACAAATAAACAAAAAATCGAAGAAATAAAAAAGAAGGAAAAACAACAAAACTAAAGAAATCAATGAAATCAAAGAAATCAAAGATATCAAAGAAATCAAAGAAATCAAAGAAATAAAAGAAATCAAAGAAATCAAAGAAATCAAAGAAATCAAAGAAATCAAAGAAATCAAAGAAATCAAAGAAACCAAAAAATCAAAGAAATCAAATCAAAGATGACAAAGAAATCAAAGAAATCAAAGAAATCAAAGAAATCAAAGAAATCAAAGAAATCAAAGAAATCAAAGAAATCAAAGAAATCAAAGAAATCAAAGAAATTAAAGAAATTAAAGAAATAAAAGAAATCAAAGAAATCAAAGAAACCAAAAAATCAAAGAAATCAAATCGAAGATGTCAAAGAAATCAAAGAAATCAAAGAAATCAAAGAAATCAAAGAAATCAAAGAAATCAAAGAAATCAAAGAAATCAAAGAAATCAAAGAAATCAAAGAAATCAAAGAAATCAAAGAAATCAAAGAAATCAAAGAAATCAAAGAAATCAAAGAAATCAAAGAAATCAAAGAAATCAAAGAAATCAAAGAAATCAAAGAAATCAAAGAAATAAAAGAAATCAAAGAAATCAAAGAAACCAAAAAATCAAAGAAATCAAATCAAAGATGTCAAAGAAATCAAAGAAATCAAAGAAATCAAAGAAATCAAAGAAATCAAAGAAATCAAAGAAGTCAAAGAAATCAAAGAAATCAAAGAAATCAAAGAAATCAAAGAAATAAAAGAAATCAAAGAAATCAAAGAAACCAAAAAATCAAAGAAATCAAATCAAAGATGTCAAAGAAATCAAAGAAATCAAAGAAATCAAAGAAATCAAAGAAATCAAAGAAATCAAAGAAATCAAAGAAATCAAAGAAATCAAAGAAATCAAAGAAATCAAAGAAATCAAAGAAATCAAAGAAATCAAAGAAATCAAAGAAATCAAAGAAATCAAAGAAATCAAAGAAATCAAAGAAATCAAAGAAATCAAAGAAATCAAAGAAATCAAAGAAATCAAAGAAATCAAAGAAATCAAAGAAATCAAAGAAATCAAAGAAATCAAAGAAATCAAAGAAATCAAAGAAATCAAAGAAATCAAAGAAATCAAAGAATCAAAGAAATCAAAGAAATCGAAGTAATCAAAGAAACTAAAGAAATAAAAGCAATCAAAGAAATCAAAGAAATCAAAGAAATAAAAAAAAATAAAGAAATCAAAGAAATCGAAGAAATCAAGGAAATCAAAGAAACCAAAAAATCAAAGAAATCAAATCAAAGATGTCAAAGAAATCAAAGAAATCAAAGAAATCGAAGAAATCAAAGAAATCAAAGAAACCAAAAAATCAAAGAAATCAAATCAAAGAAATCAAAGAAATCAAAGAAATCAAAGAAATCAAAGAAATCAAAGAAATCAAAGAAATCAAAGAAATCAAAGAAATCAAAGAAATCAAAGAAATCAAAGAAATCAAAGAAATCAAAGAAATCAAAGAAATCAAAGAAATCAAAGAAATCAAAGAAATCAAAGAAATCAAAGAAATCAAAGAAATCAAAGAAATCAAAGAAATAAAAGAAATCAAAGAAATCAAAGAAACCAAAAAATCAAAGAAATCAAATCAAAGATGTCAAAGAAATCAAAGAAATCAAAGAAATCAAAGAAATCAAAGAAATCAAAGAAATCAAAGAAATCAAAGAAATCAAAGAAATCAAAGATATCAAAGAAATCAAAGAAATCAAAGAAATAAAAGAAATCAAAGAAATCAAAGAAATCAAAGAAATCAAAGAAATAAAAGAAATCAAAGAAATCAAAGAATCCAAAAAATCAAAGAAATCAAATCAAAGATGTCAAAGAAATCAAAGAAATCAAAGAAATCAAAGAAATCAAAGAAATCAAAGAAATCAAAGAAATCAAAGAAATCAAAGAAATCAAAGAAATTAAAGAAATAAAAGAAATCAAAGAAATCAAAGAAACCAAAAAATCAAAGATGTCAAAGAAATCAAAGAAATCAAAGAAATCAAAGAAATCAAAGAAATCAAAGAAATCAAAGAAATCAAAGAAATCAAAGAAATCAAAGAAACCAAAAAATCAAAGAAATCAAATCAAAGATGACAAAGAAATCAAAGAAATCAAAGCAATCAAAGAAATCAAAGAAATCAAAGAAATCAAAGAAATAAAAGAAATCAAAGAAATCAAAGAAACCAAAAAATCAAAGAAATCAAATCAAAGATGTCAAAGAAATCAAAGAAATCAAAGAAATCAAAGAAATCAAAGAAATCAAAGAAATCAAAGAAATCAAAGAAATCAAAGTAATCAAAGAAATCAAAGAAATCAAAGAAATCAAAGAAATCAAAGAAATCAAAGAAATCAAAGAAATAAAAGAAATCAAAGAAATCAAAGAAATCAAAAAAATCAAAGAAATCAAATCAAAGATGTCAAAGAAATCAAAGAAATCAAAGAAATCAAAGAAATCAAAGAAATCAAAGAAATCAAAGAAATCAAAGAAATCAAAGAAATCAAAGAAATCAAAGAAATCAAAGAAATCAAAGAAATCAAAGAAATCAAAGAAATCAAAGAAATCAAAGAAATCAAAGAAATCAAAGAAATCAAAGAAATCAAAGAAATCAAAGAAATCAAAGAAATCAAAGAAATCAAAGAAATCAAAGAAATCAAAGAAATCAAAGAAATCAAAGAAATCAAAGAAATCAAAGAAATCAAAGAAATCAAAGAATCAAAGAAATCAAAGAAATCAAAGAAATCGAAGTAATCAAAGAAACTAAAGAAATAAAAGCAATCAAAGAAATCAAAGAAATCAAAGAAATAAAAAAAAATAAAGAAATCAAAGAAATCGAAGAAATCAAAGAAATCAAAGAAACCAAAAAATCAAAGAAATCAAATCAAATAAATCAAATCAAAGAAATCAAAGAAATCGAAGAAATCAAAGAAATCAAAGAAACCAAAAAATCTAAGAAATCAAATCAAAGAAATCAAAGAAATCAAAGAAATCAAAGAAATCAAAGAAATCAAAGAAATCAAAGAAATCAAAGAAATCAAAGAAATCAAAGAAATCAAAGAAACTAAAGAAATAAAAGAAATCAAAGAAATAAAAAAATAAAGAAATCAAAGAAATCAAAGAAATCGAAGAAATCAAAGAAATCACAGAAATCAAAGAAATCAAAGAAATCAAAGAAATCAAAGAAATCAAAGAAATCAAAGAAATCAAAGAAATCAAAGAAATCAAAGAAATCAAAGTAATCAAAGAAATCAAAGAAATCAAAGAAATCGAAGAAATCAAAGAAATCACAGAAATCAAAGAAATCAAAGAAATCAAAGAAATCAAAGAAACCAAAGAAATCAAAGAAATCAAAGAAATCAAAGAAATCAAAAAATCAAAGAAATCAAAGAAATAAAAAAAATCGAAGAAATCAAAGAATCAAAGAAATCAAAGAAATCAAAGAAATCGAAGTAATCAAAGAAACTAAAGAAATAAAAGCAATCAAAGAAATCAAAGAAATCAAAGAAATAAAAAAAATAAAGAAATCAAAGAAATCGAAGAAATCAAAGAAATCAAAGAAACCAAAAAATCAAAGAAATCAAATCAAAGATGTCAAAGAAATCAAAGAAATCAAAGAAATCGAAGAAATCAAAGAAATCAAAGAAACCAAAAAATCAAAGAAATCAAATCAAAGAAATCAAAGAAATCAAAGAAATCAAAGAAATCAAAGAAATCAAAGAAATCAAAGAAATCAAAGAAATCAAAGAAATCAAAGAAATCAAAGAAATCAAAGAAATCAATGAAATCAAAGAAATCAAAGAAATCAAAGAAATCAAAGAAATCAAAGAAATCATAGAAATCAAAGAAATCAAAGAAATCAAAGAAATCAAAGAAACTAAAGAAATAAAAGAAATCAAAGAAATAAAAAAATAAAGAAATCAAAGAAATCGAAGAAATCAAAGAAATCACAGAAATCAAAGAAATCAAAGAAATCAAAGAAATCAAAGAAATCAAAGAAATCAAAGAAATCAAAGAAATCAAAGAATCAAAGAAATCAAAGAAATCAAAGAAATCGAAGTAATCAAAGAAACTAAAGAAATAAAAGCAATCAAAGAAATCAAAAAAAAATAAAGAAATCAAAGAAATCGAAGAAATCAAAGAAATCAAAGAAACCAAAAAATCAAAGAAATCAAATCAAAGATGTCAAAGAAATCAAAGAAATCAAAGAAATCGAAGAAATCAAAGAAATCAAAGAAACCAAAAAATCAAAGAAATCAAATCAAAGAAATCAAAGAAATCAAAGAAATCAAAGAAATCAAAGAAATCAAAGAAATCAAAGAAATCAAAGAAATCAATGAAATCAAAGAAATCAAAGAAATCAAAGAAATCAAAGAAATCAAAGAAATCAAAGAAATCAAAGAAATCAAAGAAAGCAAAGAAATCAAAGAAACTAAAGAAATAAAAGAAATCAAAGAAATAAAAAAATAAAGAAATCAAAGAAATCGAAGAAATCAAAGAAATCACAGAAATCAAAGAAATCAAAGAAATCAAAGAAATCAAAGAAATCAAAGAAATCAAAGAAATCAAAGAAATCAAAGTAATCAAAGAAATCAAAGAAATCAAAGAAATCGAAGAAATCAAAGAAATCACAAAAATCAAAGAAATCAAAGAAATCAAAGAAATCAAAGAAATCAAAGAAACCAAAGAAATCAAAGAAATCAAAGAAATCAAAAAATCAAAGAAATCAAAGAAATAAAAAAAATCGAAGAAATCGAAGAATTCAAAGAAATCAAATATATCAAAGAAATCAAAGAAATCAATAGCATAAAGAAGTCAAAGATATCGATGTATTCAAAGAAATAAAAATCAAACAAAGAAATCGAAGGAATCAATGAAATTAATAAAATTAAGTAAATCAAAGAAATACCGGCAAAAAATCTAAAAGAATTGAAACTTAATCGGTTAATGAAAACAATCAAAAAATATAATAATATGGAATCACGAAACAAAAAAAAAGAGTTAATAATAAAAAAAAATATTAAAAAATCTAATAGATGAAAAATTCTTGAAATTTGAAATTGAACAAATCAAATAAATTGAGTAAAAGAACAAAAGAAAACTAAAATGAAGAAATTAATCAATCAGACTATTTTACAGAAATTAGAAAAAAAACAAAATAAAAAAAAATAAAAACTATCAGAGAAATAAAAAACAAGACATCGAAAAATCGAAAAAATTAAAAAAAAAATACATAAGAAGTCAATCGGAGAAACGGATTAAAAATGAAAATTCAAATCATAAAATCATGAAATCTTAACACAAATCACAAATAACAAAATATAAAATGAAACATTTAAAGAGCTAAAATCGGTTAATTGGGAAAATTAAAAAAAAAATCTCAAAATCATATAATCTATGAAAAAAAAGTTACAATGATGAACAAGAGTTGAAAAACAATAAAAATAAATCGAAATTTGCGTTAAAATCTAAATAAATAACAAATTAAGATTTGAAATTAAAAAAAAAATTAAATGGGAAAAAAACAAAAGAGAAAATACCAAAGAAATCAAAAATGTAAAAAAAAAATATTCAAAAAAATCCAAAAATCAAACAAATGAATGTGTTGAAAAAATTGGAATAAATTGAGAATAAAACAAATTAAACAGCAAAGAATATCTGACATAAAAAAATCTACGGAAGCAAATAATAAAAATCCAAGGAAGCAATAGATCCAAGAAATTTAAAAATACGAAAACTAGGATAAAAAATTTAACAATCCGAAAATCAAGAAATTAATCAAACAGAGAAATCGAACCAATAAGAGAACAGTATCAGAGAAACCATGAAATCCGAAAATAATTAGACAATAATTAGGATATAAAAGGAGAATACATAGTTTATGTATCAAAATAAACAAAATAGATCTAAAATAACAATTAAAAAAGTCTAAAAATCGACAAACATAATAAGAAACAATGCCAAAAAAATAAAAAAAAGATTTTTAAATTTAAGGAATGAGAAATCATCGAACAAGATACGCTGCATTAGCAGACGACCACGTGCTAGCGCTTCTAAACGCCTCTCCTGGCTACACAAGTGGATGGAAAATTTTATAAGCGTAATCAATTAAATTATCTATTAAGTTGTGTCGCCGACTGGACCAAGACTAGATTGAAAATCGGTGCCAGAGCGAAGTCTAAGTTGGCATATTAAGGACCGTTCACGAGTTACGAGACCGTTACGGATGGATCACGAAATAATCCGTGTTTTCTACACTTGATGGGTCAATCCTTGGTCTGCCAAGAATCTAACAAGGCCTACTGATGGCTCGCCTTCGTCTCATCCACACCGAAGGAAACGATCTGATCAGTGGAATCCGACCAAATGGAGCGTACAAGTTTGCCCCAAAACGTGCGGTCCCAGACGTATGTCTTACAAATTTCTTTGCGGTCCAAAATATGTTAATAGTAATCTCTACATTTCTCTTCTGCTTTGCGTCCGCACACCAATGCAAGCCCAGTACTGTGCAATTTTTCTTCTTTGTCACTTCTTTGTCTATTCGAGTCACTTCTTTGTCTATTCTTTCCTTTTTTCCGCAATGGTATGGATATATTCAAAGTATGCTTTGGTGCTAACTTACTTGCGCCTTTTAGACGGCAATACTTGGGGAGTATAAGTTGAACCAATCAAAACGTGATATCTGGCGGATTTATAATGCTTGACATTTTTCAGTTACTAAATAGTTCGTTCAAAAACATGAAATTTCTTTAATGGAACTAGGTTATAAGTTGTTTTCTTTGGGAGCTTCCCCACCAAAACACAAGACGAACACCATAGTCTCCGGATTAACTTGAAATGCCTTTTCCAATTTGTTTCTACTCGATCGAGACGAAAAGTGGTTTCGAATATGACGATGTCAACTATATTGATAATAATAATATGTTTTGTGTGATTTAATCAAAATAATTTCATGTGTTTACCCAATTAGATATTGAAATGAAATGATACAGAGATGAACCAGCCTTCGGCTGAAAATCTCTTTAATAAATAAAAAAAATAAATAAATGATGTTTATTCATGATGCATGGCTAGTTCTCGTAAAGTAAGATGTGCAAAACAACAACATTCAACATTCAAGTGTACTAGCCTCAACCGAGAGCTGAGATTAATCAAAGGTATCCCCGGACTTCCTAACAACGGAATTCTTCGAAGAATCACTTTCTTATGGCAATCGTTTCCGATAAAAGTTCCATTATACAAGATGATGACGTCAATTAAGGATAAAAGCTTTCGTAGGATAGTTATGGCTGTCCCCCATCTTCTTCCCACCAATTTCTTCCGCTTCTCTGCGATGAGACGGCAGAATTCCCACCCAAACCTTGAGAATACACACCAACCCTGAATGAGTTTTGATTTTTTGGTTGCCTTTTCCAGCGCTCATCTCAATGCCCAAACGAGAACGAAGAGGTTGTTATCGAGAAG
Organism: Toxorhynchites rutilus septentrionalis; assembly: GCF_029784135.1. Lineage (NCBI taxonomy): Eukaryota > Metazoa > Arthropoda > Insecta > Diptera > Culicidae > Toxorhynchites > Toxorhynchites rutilus. The sequence continues at coordinate 131,271,441 of NC_073744.1, read as the reverse complement.
TTTCACTGCGGTGAACATCTCAATTCCAGTTCCAACGCTCGGCAAGGGAGGAAGCAGCCTTCCCATCCCATTCCCGTTCTCATTGCCGAGGGGTGGTCCGACGCCGAAGGATGAATTGCTTCTTCATTTATAAAATCAATTCCGTTTGTTTTATCCCGTTCCCCTCGGGATCATCATTTACGAATAGCTCGATTTCAATTCGCCGGAAAGGAGTGCTTAATTAAAACAGAAAATCCTCTCCCACTTCGAACTAGGAGTGGAAATGTTTCTCCAGGAGGCAAAAGGTTGGCAATAATTTTGCCGATCATTCAGAAATTCAGAACACCTGTGACTGTGGCTTCGGAATACGGCTTGGAAAAAGGTTGCAAGCGGCGGCAATGATGTTCCTTCTCGTATCCTTTTCCCTTCCATTTGGTTCAAATTTGAATAGTTTCAATAGGAATGTAATGAACTTTCGCTTCGCACTGTCTTTCGAATACGTGAGCGCTTGCTCTTAATCTAATAATAGTTTACCTTACCATCGGTTTCTATCGGTTTCTTTGTTTACCGGGATGAAGAAGGGAGGAGGTATAATTCTATTCTTCCCTTGTGCTTTTAAAAATAACTCTAAGTTGGATATTCGTGCTCAGTTTGTTTGTGGGTTTCTGATCCGAACACGGCGTTTTACACAGTTTTCCTTAATCTACAAATAGCCTCGATAGCGCAGTCGGTAGCGCGTAAGTCTCATAATCTTAAGGTCGTGAGTTCGATCCTCACTCGGGGCAGTAACGTTATTTTGTTGTTAACTGAAGATTAAATTTTCTCACCACTTATGTTTGGGCTTCCGGAAAATGGCCGTTTGGCCGGCATTTTCTCAATGCGATGAAAAAATTGGTTTTTTGAACTTTCAAACAAATGAACTGTAGCTGAAGTGTAGCACATGCTGAGATGAGGGGCGATCTTGGATGGATCCTTTGTATTCCGATTTTAGATTTTCCGGATCGATTCTTTGTGCTCTTAAAAATCGCAAAAATTGATCTTTTTCTTTCGATTTTTGACGTAGAACTACGTCTTTCATTAAGGGTGCCAAATCAGAAAACAGGTCACGTTTTTATGAAATAAAGTTAACGTTAATAGCTATTTTTGCCGCGAACGGATTTTAGCGATTTACATACTAAACGAATCGGAAATTCCGTACGATTTGTTTAATATGCTATACATTAGAATCCCCTGGTTTTTGAATGGTTAAAATTCATGAGAACTTTAAGCGTTTCCATTTTCCCATACATTTGTTCTGTCCATTTGTGTGCTTTCCCGAACAGAGATGCCAATAACGAGCAACTTATCGACGACCAACGGAGGGGAAATCGTAGGATTTAAAGTCTCCGTGAACAAAGGAAAAGTAGAAGAATGAAGGGGAATATTTGCCAAGAGTATAAACAGTGGATCTCGCTGAGGCAAACTTTAGAGGCGAATGAACTGCAAAGTTTAAAGCCTCTTAAAAACAAAGAAAGAAAGAAAGAAGGCAAACTTTCATTCGGCATCGGACTGTTGAGCAATCCAGTTCACTTTGCTTTTGCGTCGATCTAAGATTGGACCCCACCAGTGGTAATCCAACTTGGATATCGTCGTTTGGTTTTTCTGTTCCTTTTTCGCGTTATTCGTATCGTGTGTTTTTCTTTCCGCGTCATAAATTGGACGCTTCTCGTAGTGTGTGATGAGCAAGAAGAAGAGGAAGGCAGGCCCGAGCCCTGCAAAAAACGAACGCATTGCCAGGGGCAATAAAATTTCGAGGCAAGCGTCATCCAATGATGCACGCGATGTTGATGCAGTGAAAAACGCTCGCACTGAACCGAGCCTTGGTGAGTGTGACACCGCATCGAACAACAGCGAAGTAGGCGATTTCGGCGCGTCGGTCAAAAATGTAAACGCTGTTACCCAGGCAGCAACCAAAATCAAGCTCCCTCCGCAGGTGGTGAAGGCGGTCGCTCTTGACAAACTCATCAGCGAATTCGCATCGATGGGTGCTAGTCGGGGGCATTTTTGTTCCGACTGAAATATATTTCCCCAACACAGACTTCTGAACCAAGGTGTCTGAGGAAATTGGCATTGCAAATTAATGCAGCTCAGGGGTATTTTTGTTCCGACTGAAATGTGTTTACCTAATAAAAACATCTAAACCAATGTGTCTGGGGAAATCGGCATTGCAAATACATGCAAATCGGGGGTAGTTTTGTTCTGACTGAAATATGTTTGCCTAACACATACTTTGAAACCAAGATGTCATCATACCAAACGTAAAAGACTGTCATTAAATTTACTTGTAACGAAGAACATAATCTATTGCATGAATTAACCTCACATGGCATTATACAATCTTTTCACTCACAAAGCAAATATATTGAATTCAATTGAATTCAGAAATTGTTTCATTCAATCAAAATTTGAATCAACAAAAACAAAAGATTGCTAAGCTAAGGAAGTCCCACGTCAACCTTGCGGTTATATCATAGATATAACTCACCCATTTTTTTTCCAAGCAGTTAACATTGTCTGTTTTCCGTCATCATAAGGGCTTCGTTGGTGCCTTTGAGAATGCATCAATTCATTAAACTGACGTTATGGCGAAGCAGGCCTTAATATTGTGGGCCAAAAAATAATTTGGGGAATACCAAGTATCTTGAATGTCTTACTGGAATGTTATAAGTTATTTGGGTTCGCGTGCCAGTCGCAAAACTGCCTTCAACTAGGATTGCATTTGCACTAATATTGATCATAATGAAGTATTGCTACTGTTTTCGAGGTTGTTATTAACAAAAAGAGTTTATTTCGCTTGTTTAGTCACCAAGAAAGCAAATGTCGTTCTGGAATTTTGCATGTGATTAGGTTTCGCTTTCCAGTGTTTTGCTAAATAACAGCGTAGTTCTACGTCAACAATGCGGTCGTATCTTGGACACAACCTCCTAAAATTTTTCGATCTTCGAGACACGGACGTATCTCTCTCGTGCGCTACCGTTGTTGGGAAGTATCTGGTTTTTTATATATTGTTACCTGTGACACTTCACTAATCTTTTCTAATTTTGCTTTGTACATACTTCTTGGGTCCCAAACGGAGTCGGAAACAACTACCTGCTGGGTCGTGCGAGCTCTTCTTCAGGGGAATCCCGACAGGCAACATTCCATCTAGAGGTCGGCCGAGTGCATTAGGAATTGCACTTTCGTGTAAACTCGGAGCAGAATCAGCAATTATCTTGGACTCGATAAAGGATACAATAAGGTCAAGTAGGTTTAAATAGTTATAATTTTCTAACAATGGACGAGGACGAGGATATTCCTCTTGACCCGTCTATTGAAATGATAAATCCCCATCCCCCGCTCCACATCATGCTGAATCCTCACCCCCCGGTATTCTTCAAGAAAATGTTCCATCTTTAGCTTCCCATATAGATGCCCCACCAATTCTTTCTAATTCAAAAGTTCCCCGATCCAAGGCTTACTCCGAAGGCAAGACCAGGCCCTATATCGTTTTTTTAGACGTAAGACTAAGCCGATTTTTTTTATTAATCCGTTTATTTTTACAGGCTCAGTTACATAAGTTTAAAGGAGCCATACTCCTGACTATATTTCTACTAGCATATATTAACATGTTTCCCTAATTCTATGGTTAATAAAATAGGAAACTGACTGCTCGCGGTCGACTCGAGTTTAGAAGGGTGACACATTTGCATTAGGAAAAGGATGGGATGTAAGGAGATGTGTTAACACTCACACTCACATTCACATTCACATTCTCATTCACACTGACACTTCACACTCAATTCTTAAAACTATCCTTACATCTAATATGTATTTACAATTTAACTTATTCTAATGTTAGTAGGATGGGAACCGATAGCTCGTGACGGACAAAAAGGAGGGGAAAAGGATGTATGAACACTCACACTCGAAGATCGATAGCTTTAAGGAAAACATATATTTGGGACATGTAATCAAGGTCTAACCGAGCCAACACATCTCTCACCGGCACATTGAGCTGCTTTCCTCGAGCCCGAAGGGAGGTTCCTAAATTCGATCTGGCGACAAGATATAACTCGCACGACCAAACAACGTGTTCGATGTCGTGGTAACCGTGGCCACAAACGCAGAGATTGCTGTTGGCAAGATTAAAACGAAAAAGTAGCGCGTCTAACGAACAGTGATTAGACATGAGTCGGGAGAAGGTGCGAATAAAGTCAAGTCCAGACTTTTGAACCAAGGTTTGAGGCTAACCTTATTTATTTAAATCTGATTCATCTGACATCTGTGGTCTTAATGAATAAATATATAATAATATAGTACAATTATTTATACAATCGACGAACTAGTTAATCTGTTTTTAAAGCGGCTGGATGTCTCGCCGAAATCAAATAGATCCTCCACCAGTGTGAAAGTTCGAATCATCGACGACAGCGGTTCGTTGTATCCGAATAAAGTACGATGAAATCTGTTCTGTAGCAAAGATCGCTGTCGGAGAGGTCGTCGAGCAGCACGAAGGTCCAGTAATGAAAGTAGCCGAGGAGAATCAACTTCCCCATTGAACAGCTTTGATACGAAAATTGCCTGTTGTATTCTGCGTCCTCTCTCAAGAGTGTCCAGGCTTAAAAATCTGCATCGATCCGGGTAAGCAGGAAGATTCAATGGATCGCGCCAAGGTAGATGACGCAAGGCCAACCGGATGAATCTTCGCTGTACACGCTCAATCCTCAAATTCCAGAAAATCACATTTGGAGTCCAAACAACGGCTGCAGTTTCGAGAATTGGTCGTACTAAAGCGCAATATAAGGGCTTCAAGCAGTATGGGTCAGTGAAATCCTTCGCAATCTTCGAAATAAATCCGAGCTGTCGGTTTGCCTTAGCAATGATTGAGGTGTAATGAGCGTTGAAGTTCAATTTCTGATCCAGCACTACTCCGAGGTCAGTAACTTTTTCAACTCTTTCAAGCAAAGCACCGTCGATGCAGTAATCAAACTGTAACGGATTTTTGTTTGCCACAAATTGAAGATATGGATACGGATGACATGTGGTTTCAGCAGGACGGCGCCACGTGCCACACAACACGACCGAACATGGCCATATTGCGAACAAAATTTGAGGGATGCATAATTTCGCGTTTTGGTGATGCCAATTGGCCTCCAGATCATGCGATTTGAACCCGCTAGACTTTTTTTTGTGGGGTTATGCGAAAGACCAACCAACCTATGCCAACTCTCCGCAAACTCTTGAACATTTGAAAGACAACATTCGTAAAGTTATGACCGAGATACCGCCCCATATGTGCCGCAAAGTCATCGGAAATTACCTGTTCCGGATCAAGGTGTGCGAGGAAGCCCTAGGTGGACATTTGAATGATGTTGTATTTCACACATAATGGCATAAACCAAACTTTAATTTGAAATAAAAGTTTCATCGAAATTCGAATTCTAAGTGTGTTTTATTTCAATTTACTTTCGAAATTTAAAGTTGGAAAACCCTGTATTTGTAAAAGTTGTTGAACATTATTAGCAAATTCATAAAATTTCATGAACATGACGGTATAACACGACAAACATATCAAAAGAGCCTATTTACTATAAAAATACAATAAATGAGAAATGTTTTTTCAAATATCTCGAGAATGGCTGCATTTAGGAGGGGGTTGATAAAGATCTCTTTTATTTCAACTCACATCAGGATTCATAATTTGTGGCTAAAAATGAGTGTTAACAAGCAAAAATTCGAAGTTTCGAAAATTCGTGAAAATTCGATGTTCCACAAATTTGCCAAAAACAGTTTTACCATCTTGGACTGATTTTTTAAATTTTCTACGTGACTTATTACATTTTATATGTAAAAATAAAAAAAATAAAAAAAATATCGTCTGGGAAAAAAGGGGGCTTAGGGTAAATTTTTCGATTTTGGCTTTTTTCGCGATTCGGGACCAGAAAACTTTTAAGATAGATAGTTATTGGAGTCGTCCAGTAGAAGTAAACAATTATCATTGGGTGGAGAAATATAATCGTCAAGTTCTTTCTCTTGCGAAGTAAGATATATTGCTTCATAGACATCGAATTTACTTTGCAATTCTTTCAACGACGCATACGAATACATTACTTTGCACATGTGTATTTTTTTCACGTTTAAACATCAATACTCTATAACTCTTTCCAAGACACTATTTGGGTGCGACGCATAGTTTTTGAGATATAAATAATGAAAGATTTCTCTTACTAAAATCGATACGCCCTTTTCAAAAGTTACACTTGAGTCAAAAAATTGCCTTCGCTGTGGAAAACTCATACTTCCTCCAACCCGAACGGAATACAAACTATCATTCGAATCAAAACTTTATGTTTTAAAATGTGCATTTTTAGGACGATTTCATTTGGAACTACTCTGTGAGAGGCGGAATAATGATGCTGGTGCAACAAGAATATAATCGCCTGTAGCCGAGTTTGTGTCAAATACCAGAAGGCCACCGGAATAGCGTTCACGATAAATTTTCAATGCATTCACATGAAGACATAAATTGTGGCATATGATTGGCCTGTGTCAATTGTTCTTACGGGAGCGAAAATGAATCATTAATCAATTATCGTCCACTGATCAAAACACTCTACTATACAATTATATCTGAAAGTTCGAAGGATTCTACAGTAATATCCAAAGTTATAAACAAGCGAATTTGATAAAACAAAAGCGCAGTCCTACGTCTACAATGCTGTCGTTTTTTGGACACAAACCCCCATAATATTTTACTCGCTTTTCCATTCTAGCGGAAATCCTACGTCCACCTTGCGGTTATATTACAGATAGAACTTACTTCTTGTTTTTTTTTCTATCTACAGTGTTATTGTCTTCCACCAATAAAGACGGAAGACTTCAATAATATTTGAATGAAATCGCATAAAAGTAGTAATTATGAGTGCGCATTCCTACAAATGAAAGGTATACTGTAATTACCCTTCTTTTGTGTCGATTGAACCATAAAACGTCACCGCGGTTCATTATCTGCACAGCATCACGCTGGAAGTATCTAGGAATAAAAAGAAGGGGGAAGCTTCGCCATCCGTGGTTCTATCTGATGATTCGCCTCGAAAAGGATTCCGCATTCTTTCATTGTTATCATTAGCGTTGTAATTGTAGCAATGCACTGAAGGTGAACGATAGCAATTGTAAGAAGGACAGCTGGAATGCAAATTTCACGTAGCGTGACTTCAGAGGGGTTCGTTCAAAGCCTCACGAATCGTTTTGTCACATCCAAAGACCCCGAAATATAATTGACAAATGTTTCGGAACCGTCAGCGCATTCTATCTGATATTATTGTTAAATATTTGCACAATTGAAGCATAATACTTTATGTATCCAAAATTCCACCCTTCGATTATCCTTCGGATCACTTCCGCACAATACAACTTCCACTTATTGTTATCGTTTGCTACTGTCCTTGTACCTGACCGGAAGAGAGAAGCCAATCTTCTGAAGTGCCTCAGCTGCAATGGCTTGAAAACATTTGCAAACCCAGAAGTGCCCTGAAACCCACCCGCCGAATGTGCGGATGCTGTCAGCGATTGTGTGCTTTTTATTTAACTTTTTAATTAAATAACTGCTCACTCTCCTCGCACCCTGTCGAATCGCTCGCGATCACGACGCGAACAATTTATGCGTCTATCCGAAAGCAATAAAAGCCGCCAAAGTACGGCCTACGGCCTCCTTTCGCGCAAGGTGCGGCCTTCTTCCGGTGCTCGAACCATCCGCTACCGAAGGAAGGTAATTAAACATTCCTTTTGCTCGTGTTTCTGAAGAGACCGGAATTTCTCCGACATCGCCACCCCCCACTACCCCTGGAAGACCGCACTGATTTTTAATGTTGATTGTTTATGTTTACTTTCAACTTCTCGTTTTAACAACTGCTCTCCGGATTTTTCGGGGGGCCACTCCGGCGGATTTTTTCCGCACTGGGAGGAATTCATTACACGGACGAACGGTTTGTCATAGTCCGGAAGTTCTCTCTGGCTGCCGCTGCTGTTTGGAAGTTCTCAATTCGAGCCACATCCCATCGGGGCGAGGCAGTAAATGAACTTGAGTTAGTTTTAATTTTTTATGCAAATTGATTAAGATGTTGATTGTACGGCGGTGTTTCGTCGGGCGATTTATGGCCTGTTAATTTCCCTCCGGGCGGAGCGCTCGAAATCACCGCTTCCCTAAATTGGAACATGAAAGGTGATGATGGAAATGGCGAATTGGGTTGATTATGGGTTTCGAATTCGAATGATTCAATTAAATCGGTTTGTTGGGTTTGAATAAAAGGTTGCTTCAACTTGCTCAACTCTGAATCTTCTAGAACGTGTGCATTCCGATGTTAGCTTGGTATATATATTTATTCCAAGTAAACATATAATGTGGCCACATTCCATGAATAAGCCCATCCATACAGTGGCTGCTCACACGTGGATTACCATGGATGGAAAATGCCCCAACCCCACTGAATTTGCTGTATTTGCTTACTGGTCGAGTCGCTGGTGTCAACCGCGCTAATTTAGCGTTTCCAACCAGAATTAAGTACTTTATGGAAATGCGGTTAGACAGCTAAATGCTAGCAGCGATTGTGGAGTGTGTAGACGGACACGTATGATAATCAACCAGATGTTGGGCGAGAGATATTCAGTGGAATACACTGAACCACTGGTACATAATTTCCGAACATTATAATTCTAATCTGTCGCTGAAATGCACACTGTTGAGTGTTGTTGACCTTCCAGAACTGACATCGGATTTTCGGTTTTCCATATTTCCATCTTTTCCATATTTTTTATGTAGGACTACGGAACAGGTCGCGATTTTATGAAATAATGTTAATGTTAAAACTATTTCCACTCCAAACGACTTTTGGTGATCGAAAAGAAGTTCTCTACAGTAATCCATAAAAAAATATTAAATCTGAAATTCATAGTTTTCGTATTTGACTTCCAGCGACAACTAAAATGTGTGAGTCGCCAACATGATTCAACAAAAGAGACCCAACACCTATGAAGAAATGGTCCCAAAATTGAAGCAAACCAAAGATGAATCATTCTAAGAAAAAAACATTGAAATGCTAGAGATCGCAAGCCTAACGTCGCCAATTATTGATTAAAAAAGTGCAACTGTTTTATGATATAACTTACCAGCAAAATATTTGACAATAAATATTTTCTTCGATTGGAAAAAAATGACTACGTCATTCACCAGTGTTTGCCGATTGAACGTTTCACTGAACAACTCACTTTCGTTTGATCAAATATGATCTTGCACAAGTCACAAGTACACTGCATAAAAAAATTGTCCTTACAGCACTGACTTTGACCAGTCATCAAAACAAACAAAACATAGTTGAATTTGATAAAATTGTAATATAGACGGAAAAGGTCCAACATTCGTGCCAAAAAAATTGTTTGTATAGCTCCGACCTTTTCAAAAATTATGCGTGTAAACAATCGACATCTGTCACTCAGCATGAAGAGCATCGACCAACAGTCGAACATGGCGGCAGTCATGTTATGGTGTGAAGTGCCTTTAGTGCAAGTGGACTGGAAACCTGCCGATTTTTGACGAAAAAAAGACATCAATTTTTTTTTTCGAAAATCCTGATTTCCTCCTCCCTTGGGTCATTTTTCGATTTCAAAAACTCAAACTTTGACCGCTTTGCGCCACTCTCCCTTAAGTCCGATTGAGCTGAAATTTTGCATAGGGTATTTTTTCGAGGGGGTGAACATTTTTTATAGAGTAACTTTTTGAAATTCCAGATAACCATTTCCATTGGCACCCTAGCTTATACACTGAAGTCGCTCGTTTTTTTTACGCGCTTTTAGGAATTTACGCTGTTTATTTTTACTTGGATTTCGGCACGTATCCCCGCGTAAAAAACAACTCTCGCGTAACTTTTGAAAAGTTCCTATGTAACAAATGTAAACAAATCTCGCGTAACTTTTGAAAAGGTCCTATGTAACAAATGTAAACAAATCGAGTTAGTGGATGCACACCATTAGTTTTCAATCATTGAATGTATTACAAAAACAATCGTTCACGTATCTATCTTCTTCATCTTTTTATCGCCGATACAAAAAAAATATCCACTGTACAGATTCGGATTTTATGCGCCCGGCTGTTACTTCGGACGCCTCTATTCTCCGACGTCCGAAACGTCCGAAGTAACAAAGCAGTCAAAACAATACGAAGTCGTACTTCGGTCGTTTTGAGTTTTTGTTTCTCACAGGTGTTGTTAGCGATTTTAGTGCAATTCGACGAGTGATAACAATAATAATCTGCCTTTAGAATGAAATGCTGTTATTTGGATTGTTGTTTAGTAGTTAGTTTCATATTCTTATCGTGCAACGTAATATGTCCAATGTGCAAATGCGGGCAGTCAAAAAGTCCAATGTAACATTTTTCGCTCCTAGGCTTCAACTTTAATCTCAAATCACGGATCAACAGTTACGATTGGTTTTTCAGAGTTATTCTTGACTGCTAGTGGTGAAAGTAGCGATAAAGCTCGAAAGCTTTTAAGACAATCCGCGGGATAATGTTTGGGTCTTCAACTTCGTTTTTCTCGAGTTGACGAAAATGTTACATTGGACCTTTTCAAAAGTTACGCGAGAAATCAAGTTAAGGGATGCACGCTATTAGTTTTCAATCATTGAATGTATTACAAAAACAATCGTTCACGTATCTATCTTCTTCATCTTTTTATCGCCGATACAAAAAATATCCAATGTGCAGATTCGGATTTTAAGCACTCGGCTGTTACTTCGGACGCCACTTTTCACCGACACTCGGAACGTCCGAAGTAACAAATCAGTCAAAACAACACGAAGTCGTACTTCGGTCGTTTTGAGTTTTTGTTCCTTACAGACGTTGTTAGCGATTTCAGTGCAATTCAACGAGTGATAACAACAATAATCTGTCTTTAGAACGAAATGCTGATATTTGGGTTGCTGTTTAGTAGTCTGTTTCAGATTCTCATCGTGCAACGTAATATGTCCAATGTGCAAACGCGGCAGTCAGAACGTCCAATGTAACATTTTTCGTTCCTAGGCTTCAAATTTAAGCTCAAATCATGGAACAACAGTTACGATTGGTTTTTCAGAGTTATTCTTAACTGCTTGTAGTGAAAGTAGTGATAGAGATCGATACCTTTCAAGACAATTCGCGGATTAATGTTCGGGTCTTCAACTTCGTTTTTCTCGAGTTGACAACAATGTTACATAGGGCCTTTTCAAAAGTTACGCGAGAAGTGTATTCTTCATTGCCTTTCATTCACTACATATCGAACTCCTCCATGCATCATGAAGCAGCAAAATCATACGGACTAAGCGAGGCGAATGACTCATTATCACAACGGAACCCGACCCATAGTTATCAGCAAGATCAACACTAGGTGAACGAACAGCTAGCTAGATGCACAGTATAGAGTAGGCGGATTACATTTTTATGCTTAACGCTAATATCGCTTGTGTATTCTTATTCTATTTACTTTTTGGCATATCTCTCCTCCACAATGCTGTTCAGAGAATCATTTATATTTCGCTGACGCCAAAAAAAATAGAAATAAGAAAGTGCCTCCTCGGAATAAGCTTTATAATAAAAACAGCTGCGATTTTTTCATTGCCACTATTTTTTCACAACGTCTGATAGATTATTTTAACAGTTTTTCAATCATCCGGGGTTCTGTTACACTAAAATATTATATGAACAATACATTTTTAGATTTTGTTATTTTTCATCTCATATTCCATTTGTCGAACACTCCCACAACCTCAAATTATCTTTTCCATTAAAAGGGGAGCCAGAACATGATATAACGTTTTTGTTCAAAACTGTACAAGTGTAAATAAAACTACAGCTAAAATTCAGCTATGTTGGTGTTTTCTAGCGTGCAAATCAACAAATGAAAAAAAATATACCGAAGACAACAATCCGATGTAACTGAAACGTCCATTTTTTGTAAATAATTGAATATATGTGACCATACTCAATTCTACCCTTTTATTATTTTGAATATGCGACCATACCCATTTTTTTCTTTTCTTACATATTACTTGGAAATTTTTGCAAATTGAAAAACTTCGAAGAAAATTATAAAACAAAATGATATTCAATTCACCCATATCGGGCATCCTTGTTTATCCACATTACCGGTCTGCCTCACGTAAGACGATTATAGGATACAGGGTGAGGCCGTTTTGTCACTAAGTTGGTTTGGAGAGCGGTATATGAACAGTACGAAACAAGGAAGGGAAATCATTTATCTAAAGCGTGAAAGAGACAGGCTGATCACCAGCGAGGTTTCGCACAAGCGTATTGGGTTTTGTTTACAAACAAAACACAGCATACTTTCAAAATAACTACAGAGTGGTTTTCAGTATGTTTTCTTGAACAATGCAAGTGATCTATTCTATATATTAGGCTGTCAAAAAAGTCCTGCGGTATTTCCGCGAGGTGTCGTTGTAAGCGCGTAGTTCCAGTTGTATTATGTTGTAGTATGTAGGTATTTTTGCGCGCTATAATATAGTCCTTGACAGTGTTTTGTTTGGTTAAGTCGTTCGTGAGTTATAGTGTCGCAAATATGGAGCAAAATAAAGAGAAAATCCGACATATTTTACAGTACTACTATGACAAAGGCAAAAATGCATCTCAAGCTGCCAATAAAATTTGTGCAGTTTATGGACCCGATACAGTTTCCATTTCCACCGCACAACGATGGTTTCAACGTTTTCGTTCTGGTGTAGAGGTCGTCGAAGATGCGCCACGCTCCGGAAGGCCTGTCGTCGAAAATTGCAACAAAATCGACCCGTTTCTGAAGCGGATGGTGACTGGCGATGAAAAGTGGGTCACTTACGACAACGTGAAGCGCAAACGGTCGTGGTCGAAGCCCGCTGAAGCGGCTCAGACGGTGGCCAAGCCCTCATTAACGGCCAGGAAGGTTCTGCTGTGTGTTTGGTGGGATTGTCAAGGAATAATCTATTATGAGCTGCTTCCCTATGGCCAAACGCTCAATTCGGACCTGTACTGCCAACAACTGGACCGCTTGAAGGTAGCACTCATGAAGAAGAGGCCATATTTGATAAACAGAGGCCGCATTGTCTTCCATCAGGACATCGCCAGGCCACACACTTCTTTGGTGACGCGCCAGAAGCTCCGGGAGCTCGGATGGGAGGTTCTTTTGCATCCGCCGTATAGTCCGGACCTTGCACCAAGTGACTACCACCTGTTTTTGTCCATGGCGAACGAGCGAGGTAGTCAGAAGTTAGCCACAAAAGAGGCCTGTGAAAATTGGCTATCCGAGTTTTTTGCCAATAAGGAAGCGAGCTTCAATAACAGGGGTATTATGAAGTTGGCATCTCGTGGGGAACAAGTCATCCAACAAAACGGCGCATATTTGACTTAAAACAGATGATTGTAACTAATTTTATGAACAAATAAATTCAAAAAAAATACCGCAGGACTTTTTTGACATCCTAATATATAAAAATGGAGCGATGTCTGTCTGTCTTTCTATCTTTCTGTCTTTCTGTCTGTCTGATTCTTATGGACTCGGAAACTACTGAAGCGATAGACATGAAAATTGGTATGACACTCCACCCCCCATCTGAGGGGAGGCTGCCATATGAATGAAACACAAATTTCTGCATTAATCGAGAATTAATCAAGCACATGAAACCAAATTGGCCATGTAGAGATTTCAGGGTGCAATAAATGTTTTTATGATGGTTATATACACCACCATATGAGCAAGTGCTCATAGTAACAAAACGTGAATGTTTGAAGGTGTTGATAACAAAAACAAATTTTGGGCGGGATGAAGTTTGCCGTGTCAGCTAGTTGCAAATAAATAAATAAATAAAAGAGTGATTCCCACTGTTTATCTTTATTTTTATTTGAAAAAGCAGTGATGTATTATTTTGTAGGATCATGAAAGATGAACAAGATTCCTTCATTTTTGTATACTTCTGATAAGCTGATAAAATATAGAAGGTTCATATGGCGTCAGCCTAACGGGGCCGGGAGTTCAATATTTTGACAATGTTTGCTTAGATTATGTTAGTAATATGTAACCGATTACTCGCGGTTGACTCGAGGTCAGTATTACAAGTGTTCTCATAATTGGTATGTCGCAGTCTTCGATGCTCTGTACGTGTGACCGACACGGGATACTTCCTATTGGGATGCAGCTGACCATTAATCAGCAACGCCCCCCTAGTCTGTACCCCATATCTAGCGTGGTGCGTCTTTCTCGACTCGAGGAATCCAGGATAGAATGGTCACTAGCCGGCGCAATCATCAGCTCGTGTAGTGTTGTCATAAGCGGTACAACCTTTGGCTCTTGTTGAATGATCAGTGGACTGCACAACCTTTGGCCCGTGTATCTGTAAAGAGTGTGTGTATGTATTGCCGCGACTAAGTAAAAGTTTATAGATCGGATAGGAGGGATATGAAACAGGGACACAACGAAGGAAACATCATTAAACGTTGACATTGGCGTTTCTGAGGAACAGGTATAAAGGGTGTGTCACATCAAATTGCATCACAGAAAAAACGCTGTAGAAATTTAATTTTTAGGAATTATATCTTCAGCTTTCGCTTATAATCAGATATAAGTGTATAGATCACGTTGGCCATGCTTCACTGTCAATTTTTCGTAAATTTGGAAAAATGTCGTCGAACGAAAAAGAGCGTCGTGAATTAATCCTGTGCACTCATTTCGAGAATCCGGAGTTGTCACATCGGGACATCGGTAAGATGCTGGGAATCGTCCAATCCACGGTCAGCAGAGTACTAAAACGATACTTCGAGAACCTAATCATCGACCGGAAGGTGAAGAACGGCAAAAATGGATGCTCCGTCAGTGAAAAAGATCACAAGCGCGTAGTTAAGCAGTTTAGACGTGATCCGAGAAGTTCGGTCCGGGATGTCGCCAATAAGCTGAATTTGTCAAGTTCATTCGTCCAGCGGACCAAGCAGCGGGAGGGCCTGCGTACATACAAGGTTCAGAAGGCTCCTAACCGCGACGAAAGGCAAAACATGGTGGGGAAGACGCGAGCCCGGAAGCTGTACACCGAAATGCTGACGAAGCCGCATTGCCTGGTAATTGACGACGAAACCTACGTCAAAGCGGACTTTCGTCAGCTGCTGGGCCTGTTGTTCTTCTCCGCAGAGGACAAATTCAGCGTTCCGGAGGAGATTCGCAAGCAGAAACTATCCAAGTTTGCCAAAAAGTACATGGTGTGGCAAGCGATCTGCTCTTGCGGAAAGCGGAGCGCCCCCTTCTTGATGACCGGCACGGTAAACGGGCAGGTTTACCTTAAGGAGTGCCTACAGGAGCGCTTACTACCACTATTGAAGCAGCACGAGGGTCCGACCATCTTCTGGCCGGATCTCGCTTCGTGCCACTATTCAAAGGACGTGTTACGAAGTACGAAGCCAACGGGGTCACCTTCGTGCCAAAGGAAATGAACCCGCCCAACGCGTCGGAGCTTCGCCCAATAGAGAAATATTGGGCGATTATGAAGCAGGCCCTCCGGAAGAACCCAAAAGTTGTCAAATTGGAGGCGGACTTCAAGAGAAAATGGATTTCTGTTAAAAAAAAACTACAACCTGACGTTGTACAGAACTTTATGGACGGGGTAAAGAGGAAGGTGCGAGCATACGAACTTGGGCTCGAAGTATGAATAAAAAGAAAATGCCAAAAGTTGTTTAATAGTTTTTATTTTACTGTCTAAAATTTTCAAAAGGATCGGTCTGCTGGGCGAATTTCTACATTATTTTATGTGTATGTCTAAAAAAAATTGCTATAATTCTTCTTCGCATGATATTTTTTTCGTGGATCTAAAAAAATAGTCAGTTTGCCGTCTTCCGACTTTTGTCTTTCTGTTTGACCATACAAAACAATGCTTTTTACATCTACATAGTGCCATAAGACATGGAGTTTTCCATTAATCTGTTCCTCAAGCACGGATTAATACAGGTTTCGATACAGATTTTCTGAGAAAAAACTCAGATAAAAAGATTTTTTGAGACCAAAAACACAGATTTTATTATGGCAACCCTGGTGACCATAGTCAATTCTACCCTTTTATTATTTTGAATATGTGATTATACCCATTTTTTTCTTTTCTTACATATTACTTGGAAATTTTTGCAAATTGGAAAACTTCGGAGAAAATAATAAAACAAAATGATATTCAATTCACCCATATCGGGCATCCTTGTTTTCGTCATTGAGTTTATTCACATTTCCGGTTTGTCTCAGGCAAGACGATTATATGATACTAGGTGAGGCTGTTTTGTCACTAAGTTGGTTTGGAGAGCGGTATATGAAAACAGTACGGAACAAGGAAGGGAAATTATTTACCTGAAGCGTGAAACAGACAGGCTGATCACAAGCGAGGTTTCGCACAAACGTATCGTGTTTTGTTTACAAACAAAACACAGCATACTTCCAAAATAACTACAGAGTGGTTTTCACATATTGGCCCACCTTAGGATATACTTCTAAGCGCCTTGGTCTCTCGAACGAATGTTGTTGAGGTAAGAAACTAACTGTTCAACATCTAGCGAGGATCGTTGAACATTTGGTTGAATTGATGGATATGTGTTCAACATTTGGGTTGCAGAACACCATTGAAAAAATATGTTTTCTTGAATAATGCAAGAGGTCTAATATAATAAATATAACAAGAAATGACGCTTAATGGTTGCTATAGAGTGATACTGGGTAGTTTTCAGTAATTTCATATGTTATCACGAAGAAATCAAGAATATATGAACATACCTAGCTTAGGTGTTCAACATTTGTCGAGTTACGTTAAATAATTTTTGCGTGATAAGCAATAGAACCACCGACTTTCTTATTCTCCGCTCACAAATGCCGACAGATGACATTTGTGATTCTCTATGTATCATTCATTGTTTGGCGCTCGTGTGCAGCAATGTTTCACGATAGTTACAAAGAGCCGATGTATTCAAAACTATATGTAGTCATTTTTTTCGTGCCCTCCGTTATTTCAAGCTTCTGAATCATTCACTCATTTTCAGTTATATGTTCGTGAATGTTAAGTGACATGACACATTGTGGGTAATTGGATATTCACAAATTTCCAAACCCTGATCGTCGCGTACATCTTCCGGTTTCGTGTTTTGGCCATCGTGTTTTTATATCGTTGTGATTTTGAGCCACTATCTTCTTAAGTCAACGGTTCAGCTTACTTTCATATCCCTGCACGGTTGCATCCGGAGTTCCGAGAATGCGTCATCTCATCACTAACTTGATCTTGATACATTGAATAGGCTGTACACTTCGTAGTTGCTGTCGGTGAACCAGCGAGATTGTACAAAGAATCAATTGAATGGCTCTTGGAGATAGCGATCCATTTTCTTCTCAATTTCGGTTATTTGAGCTTTTAATAGTCACCGATTCATCGATTCATCGTGTCACGAATCGTTCAATTTTGCATATATTTGAGTATCCGTGTCACCCGGCAGTGAAGGATATACTTGGAAAGAGTCTCTCATCTTCATCATGTACACAAATGATCTCGTACATCATTAGTCATCGGGTTTGTCATCCGGGTTGCTGCATTCGTCCTAGATTGAGCAGCATAGCAAACTGACAACTCAAGTTGGGGTATGATGAAAATGGTATGAACGTTAACATACAGAAATGCAAAGCAATCCCATTTGTCCGTAGCCAGTGTGGAATTCAATTACTATTCAAATCAATAAATAGAATACTCTGTAGGACTACTTTGGTGAGCACCAATCATGGCTTTTCCCAGTATAGCGTTGGCATATTTAACTTTGTCTTCAGACCTAATAATCAAGTATTATTCAATCTATTAGCATGATCTCGTTGGTTTTAGTTGGTCTATGGTCAAGTTTTATATGTGCTCCACTAACAGGACCGTCAAAATTGTGCATCTAGCGTAGCAATGCAGTAAAATTTTTGCATACCAATACCATTGCGAAACCGATCGTAGCAAAGGGCTCAATTCTAGAATTCGAGGCGATAATAATTTTGCTCGTTAGCCCTATTCTACTGTAATTCGAGTAATTCGATAGCATCGAGCGAGTGATAGCTATCGGTGCTGCTTTCAGAATTTTTCTAGTTGTTTGGTTTGCTTGTTGCATACCTTCAGAGAACTATTTTGTTTTGGTTTGCGTCCCTGATATTTTCCTTTGAGAAACATTTCAGAAACACCTAAATATATGCAATAGCAAATTATGAAATTCGAGCTCGGTACGAGATTATTTCGATTTACAAAATACGAGAATTTGTGATAGTGATAGTTTGTGATAGTGATTGAAGAGAATCCTCGATTCGATTTATATAATAGGCCCCAATGTCATATCATTGTACCCAATCAAAAAAGTATAAGTAGCGAGCGCCAATTATATTGCGTTTTCTGCGACAAACCGTCAGTTGTTGTTAAGCTACCGTACAGATCTGTCGTACCCAAATCAGCCTCTTCGAAATACATGCTCACAACAAGCTCAAAATAGGGGATCTTCGTAGCCACATTGGTTGCGCGTTCGCTTAGTAGGTGATAGATTGTGAGCTCAAAACTAAGGGCCCTCAATTGCCCATCTTTGTGTTGTTTACTGAATAACTACGTCCACGTAACAATCATCAGCGATGGAGATAGAATACAACGGTCGGTCGAAATAAGATCGATTCATCCATACAACTGCTCTGTAAGAAACATCGGGCTCTATTAATAACACAACAATGATCATATCAACTGTCTTCGCTGTTCGGTGGTCTAACTGAACAATGGATGACCAGAAGGAATACTCTTAAGTCTAAAATGGCAACTGTATAATGTGCTTTTTATAGATACGACAAAAACTTGTTACATGTACACGATTAAAATCCGGGTCTGTCACAGCTAAAATGCTAATGAGCCTAAATAAATAAACAAATGGAATAAAAAACAAGCAAAAAGAAAGCTAGGTGCAGTGCTGGCACTGAAATTGAAAACTGCTGAGAGAAAAACAACACTATCAACCTAAGCTACTACCTTGAGCTTTTGGTAGACTGTACACTTCGGCGTTGGTCTCCGTTAATGACCGGAACCAGCGAAATTGCACAAAGAAAAAACAAGATCGCCGTAGATCGAAAATCTACGTGAAGTCGTGATAGGATGCGGCGCTAACTCTTTCAAGAACACAGCAAATTTAACTATAATTGAGGCTAAACGATCACTTTATTTCAACGGGAATACGCGGTATAAAATATACTCCCTTCGGTTTCCGATGAGAATAGTTAAGAATAAATAACTAAATCACAAATTTACCCGCAATTCCTTTTTTTTTTGCTAATATCCCTCCTTTTTTGCCAAAAAAGTGGTGTTCCAGACTTTCCAATCTGAGCAGGTGGCAGCGATCCGAATACGGAGGGAGTTTCAGCGGATTTTGTCATGATAGGTGGCGTAATGCAAGCTGAACACTCTCCATCCTCAAACTCCATGTCGATTGATGAGGTAACCATACCAAGGAAGCGTTCTCTTAAATGGGTCGTACTGACGAACAATATAGAAAAAGAAATTTCCGACACAAACCCAAACTATGTCTATTTGACTGTGTCATAGCCATAAGTAGTCAGTTTTCATACATTTTCAGGGATAGTAGTCCTACACGTTATTTCTCAACTAAGTCTTTTCTCATTAAACACTTTAAAACACGTTATTGACGTAGGACTACGTCTGTCATTTCTATACCGGGGTGTAAAATCAAAGTTTCGAAAACGAAAGCGTTACGCCGGAGACCGAGATTTTGAGCGTTAATAGCTCCTAAACAACTGAACGAAATGGTATGATAAACACTTCATTCGAACGATAAAATGTCTACGCGTTCTATACTTGTTACTTTTTGATCCAAAAACTTGTTTCAATAGTCTTAAAATTGCTTTCAAAACAGGCTATTGAAATCACCAATCGGTATATAAGCGAGCGCCACTCGGAAATCCACTCAGTTCTAATTGAACAGCGATTGGAGCATGTTGTTACTGTTGTGGTGAAGCTCTTCGTTTATCATGAAAGCGCGGATGAACGGTGTCACCAAGAGCCTGTTTGTGCGCCCTAGGCCAGAAGGTAATCCACCAGGAGGAGAGTGATGCCACAAACGGTTCCCCGGGAAGACATCGCTACACACACATACACGCGCGGAATTCTTTCCGTTTGGATGCCATTCAGCATCGAGAAAGTTCCGGAAAGATCTAATCATTGCTGAAAAATAATCTGCCAGTTCCCCTGGGAATTTAAAAATACATTCATGTGAAAGAGTTTATTTGAATGTTTTCTATCCATGTAACACTGTGACCAAATATGTTTCAATCAAGTGCTATTAACAGATGGTTATCGAGTTAGCATTAACCACTGGTGGGCTTCCAGTATCGAGGAAAATGTGGAAATATCTAATCGTTACTGAAAATAATCTGCCAGTTCCTCTGGGAATTTAAAAATACATTCATGTGAAAGAGTTTATTTGAATTTTTTCTATCCATGTAACACTGTGACCAAATATGTTTCAATCAAGTGCTATTAACAGGTGGTTATCGAATTAGTATTAAGCACACTGGTGGGCTTCCAGTATCGAGAAAATGTGGAAATATCTAATCGTTACTGAAAATAATCTGCCAGTTCCTCTGGGAATTTAAAAATACATTCATGTGAAAGAGTTTATTTGAATGTTTTCTATCCATGTAACACTGTGACCAAATATGTTTCAATCAAGTGCTATTAACAGATGGTTATTGAATTAGCATTAACCACTGGTGGGCTTCCAGTATCGAGGAAAATGTGGAAATATCTAATCGTTACTGAAAATAATCTGCCAGTTCCTCTGGGAATTTAAAAATACATTCATGTGAAAGAGTTTATTTGAATTTTTTCTATCCATGTAACACTGTGACCAAATATGTTTCAATCAAGTGTTATTAACAGGTGGTTATCGAATTAGTATTAACCACTGGTGGGCTTCCATTATCGAGGAAAATGTGGAAATATCTAATCGTTACTGAAAATAATCTGCCAGTTCCTCTGGGAATTTAAAAATACATTCATGTGAAAGAGTTTATTTGAATGTTTTCTATCCATGTAACACTGTGACCAAATATGTTTCAATCAAGTGCTATTAACAGATGGTTATCGAGTTAGCATTAACCACTGGTGGGCTTCCAGTATCGAGGAAAATGTGGAAATATCTAATCGTTACTGAAAATAATCTGCCAATTCATCTGGGAATTTAAAAATACATTCATGTTTATTTTAATGTTTTCTAACCATGTAACACAGCGATCAAATACATTTGATTTTGTAATTTTTCAACCAAGTGTAATTAGCAGGAAAGCTTCTGAAGATTATCCTTCCCCATCAGTAGGATATTTCCGTATCCAATATTGTATGCGTAGGCAATCGATTATTGCTCAGTCGCCGAAAGTTTAGAGCTCAGAGAGTTCATTCCCCTCTAGTTTGCCTTCCAAATTGCCATCGTAAACCACACCTTCTCTCGATTCAATCACACACAAAAAGCATACTTAAGCGATATTCTGGTGGTGAGACACATTCATTTTTCGTGAGGACATCGACAAGACAACATCGTTGCCTAACGTGCTGGAGGAGATGGACGGCGAAGGATCGACACATACACGCGCAGAATTCTTGCTGTTTGGATGCCATTCAGCATCGAGAAAGTTCCGGAAAGATCTAATCATTGCTGAAAAATAATCTGCCAGTTCCTCTGGGAATTTAAAAATACATTCACGTGAAAGAGTTTATTTGAATGTTTTCTATCAATGTAACACTGTGACCAAATATGTTTCAATCAAGTGCTATTAACAGATGGTTATCGAGTTAGCATTAATCACTGGTGGGCTTCCAGTATCGAGGAAAATGTGGAAATATCTAATCTTTACTGAAAATAATCTGCCAGTTCCTCTGGGAATTTAAAAATACATTCATGTGAAAGAGTTTATTTGAATTTTTTCTATCCATGTAACACTGTGACCAAATATGTTTCAATCAAGTGCTATTAACAGGTGGTTATCGAATTAGTATTAACCACTGGTGGGCTTCCAGTATCGAGAAAATGTGGAAATATCTAATCGTTACTGAAAATAATCTGCCAATTCATCTGGGAATTTAAAAATACATTCATGTGAAAGAGTTTATTTTAATGTTTTCTAACCATATAACACAGCGATCAAATACATTTGATTTTGTAATTTTTCAACCAAGTGTAATTAGCAGGAAAGCTTCTGAAGATTATCCTTCCCCATCAGTAGGATATTTCCGTATCCAATATTGTATGCGTACGCAATCGATTATTGCTCAGTCGCCGAAAGTTTAGAGCTCAGAGAGTTCATTCCCCTCTAGTTTGCCTTCCAAATTGCCATCGTAAACCACACCTTCTCTCGATTCAATCACACACAAAAAGCATACTTAAGCGATATTCTGGTGGTGAGATACATTCATTTTTCGTGAGGACATCGACAAGACAACATCGTTGCCTAACGTGCTGGAGGAGATGGACGGCGAAGGATCGACACATACACGCGCAGAATTCTTGCTGTTTGGATGCCATTCAGCATCGAGAAAGTTCCGGTAAGATCTAATCATTGCTGAAAAATAATCTGCCAGTTCCTCTGGGAATTTAAAAATACATTCACGTGAAAGAGTTTATTTGAATGTTTTCTATCAATGTAACACTGTGACCAAATATGTTTCAATCAAGTGCTATTAACAGATGGTTATCGAGTTAGCATTAATCACTGGTGGGCTTCCAGTATCGAGGAAAATGTGGAAATATATAATCTTTACTGAAAATAATCTGCCAGTTCTTCTGGGAATTTAAAAATAGATTCATGTGAAAGAGTTTATTTGAATTTTTTCTATCCATGTAACACTGTGACCAAATATGTTTCAATCAAGTGCTATTAACAGGTGGTTATCGAATTAGTATTAACCACTGGTGGGCTTCCAGTATCGAGAAAATGTGGAAATATCTAATCGTTACTGAAAATAATCTGCCAATTCATCTGGGAATTTAAAAATACATTCATGTGAAAGAGTTTATTTTAATGTTTTCTAACCATATAACACAGCGATCAAATACATTTGATTTTGTAATTTTTCAACCAAGTGTAATTAGCAGGAAAGCTTCTGAAGATTATCCTTCCCCATCAGTAGGATATTTCCGTATCCAATATTGTATGCGTACGCAATCGATTATTGCTCAGTCGCCGAAAGTTTAGAGCTCAGAGAGTTCATTCCCCTCTAGTTTGCCTTCCAAATTGCCATCGTAAACCACACCTTCTCTCGATTCAATCACACACAAAAAGCATACTTAAGCGATATTCTGGTGGTGAGACACATTCATTTTTCGTGAGGACATCGACAAGACAACATCGTTGCCTAACGTGCAGGAGGAGGTGGACGGCGAAGGATCGACACATACACGCGCAGAATTCTTTCCGTTTGGATGCCATTCAGCATCGAGAAAGTTCCGGAAAGATCTAATCATTGCTGAAAAATAATCTGCCAGTTCCTCTGGGAATTTAAAAATACATTCATGTGAAAGAGTTTATTTGAATGTTTTCTATCCATGTAACACTGTGACCAAATATGTTTCAATCAAGTGCTATTAACAGATGGTTATCGAGTTAGCATTAACCACTGGTGGGCTTCCAGTATCGAGGAAAATGTGGAAATATCTAATCGTTACTGAAAATAATCTGCCAGTTCATCTGGGAATTTAAAAATACATTCATGTGAAAGAGTTTATTTGAATGTTTTCTATCCATGTAACACTGTGACCAAATATTTTTCAATCAAGTACTATTAACAGGTGGTTATCGAGTTAGTATTAACCACTGGTGGGCTTCCAGTATCGAGGAAAATGTGGAAATATCTAATCGTTACTGGAAAACTAATCTGCCAGTTTCCCTTGGAATTGAAAATTACATTCAAGCGAAAGAGTTTATTTTAATGTTTTCTATCCATAAAATATCCATATAATACATTTGGGTTTGTGATTTGTCAATCAAGTACAGTTAGCAGGAAAGCTTCTGAAGATTATTCTTCAGAACAAGGTTTTTCGTATCCTATATTGGATGCATAGAACCTTGTGCCTCCAACGTAACGCTCTCGTTTTCGAAGTCCCCCACATATTCATTTATTCATTCATTCAGAATGGATTTAGATTCAACTTCAAACAAATGATCTCTAAATCAACGATAGTCCTACGTCACCCTTGCGGTTATACCATAGATATAACCCACTTCCTGTTTTTTATTAGAAAATCCGCGTCAAAAACCTCGTCAATACTAAAATCCGCTTAAAAAACCTGGGTGTAATTTCTATTCCTATCTCGTTCCAATCAGCAAACAATCAAGAGCCTTTCTTAAGGTTGAAGTTAGTTTCAAAAAATTATAAAAGTTTGAATGGTTTTCAAGGCTACCCTTTGGCTCCATTACGCTTGATTTCATGACCGAAGATTATCCTTCATTGAGCAATTGGATGCCCAGCACGTTTCAACTCTGGCTTCAACAGGCTTAAATTTAGGTAACGAGTGCAAATCAAATCAACTACCTTCAGCTGTTTCTACAAAACACACAAACCATCGGCTTTTTTCAAGGCTACCAAAAAAAACACCCTTTGTTGATTTGTTTACTAGATCGAATAGAGCCAGAATCTAAGTTTGAAATGTCATAGTCTACCAATTATTATCTAGTCCAAAAAACTCGTGCCACCACTGATGATGGCCAAATCGAAACGTTGGTTTTCGCGTCAGTCTTAACCCTTTCCCGTACTACATCGAGTCTCACTCGTGGGTACTTGAATAACATTGCTATTGGACTGCAACAAGTCAACCAATACCTGAACGCGAACGGCAGGCTTCTTGATCTAGCATTTGTGAGCCTTCCAGAGCAGTTAGACGTAATCGAACCCGGCTCACCTCTGTTGTCAGTGGACAATCACCATGCACCTTTTGTTATACTATTCGACGAGGACAGCGACGATCTAATTATGCACACCGAGTTATACGATAATCCTTCCTATGACTTCAACCTATGCAATTTCGCGCAGTTAAAAACGGTTCTGAGCGCTATCAATTGGGACTTCTTACAGCAAACTGTTATCAGCATTCTATGACAAGTTCTATGCAGTGCTTGATGACAATGTGCCTCGCAGAAAACGTTCATTCAGATCAATGTCTAGCAAACCGTGGTGGACCACCGAACTCCGGAACCTGCGCAACATTCTTAGGAAAGCTCTTCACCGCTTCTTCAATTCGAAGTATGTAAGCGATCGGAACTATCTTCGAAATGTCGAACTGCAATACGAAACAGTGTTGTTCGACAGTTACAGCAACTACATTGCCAGGATTCAGACTAGCGTAAAACAAAACCCATCGTGCTTCTGGGATTTTGTGAAGAAGGCAAACATCCACTCGAATCCCTCGTAGCGTCAACTTCAATGGTATCCAAGCCAACACAATCGCAGAAGCCGCGAACCTCTTCGCTATGTTCTTCGGGAGCGTGTTTAGCAAAGAGTCACCGGTACCAAGACGCGGTTGTTTTGCTCACATTCCTGCATACAACATCGACCTGCCAGTAATCCAGTTCACCGAAAATGAAATTGTGGAATTGCGGGACGGATGGCATACCTCCCCTACTGCTGAGGAACTGCTCGAGGGAATTAGCGGCACCGATTACCCTCTTGTTTAACCAGTCACTTCGTGAAATGCCCTTTCTGGAAGCCTGGAAAGCTGCCTACATTGTTCCCATTCACAAGTCTGGCAACTACAAAAAAGTGGAGAATTATCGTGGCGTTACTATACTGTGTTGTATTAGTAGAGTATTTGAAAGGTTGGTGCACAAAGTTTTGTACAACGTGATGTCCCCCATTATTTTCTTCCGACATCAATCCCAGATAAAAAAAGACGGGTGGGTACTGTCGGGGACATAACCGGAGTGACGTAGGACTATACAAAGGGGACAGCTTTTGTTAAATATATATTTTAAATATATAGTTTTATTTTCTTCTCCTACGTGAATACCTACCTATCTACCTGAAAAATGGATTAGTTTACTGTTTACTCTTTATGAACATGTTGATGGTTCTGAAAAGAACCTTTGGTGTTGTGTTTTTGTTATCACTCGATATTCCCATCTTGTTCGGTTAAACCTTCCTGTTTAGCTATTGCGTTTGCCACTCGCCACAGCTTTCACAGTTGGAAAATTTCTTCCCATCCAGCTTGTGACATGTTGTTCAGTAAATTACATTTAATGTGACGTTCCAGAGAAACACTTTGCCACTCACTGAAACTAATTGTTGCCTTGATGAGCGCCGAACCGAAGCTGCTTTGTTCTTGATGCGGGTTTTCTGATTGTCGTGAGCAGCTTTGCAAGCCAACTCGAGCACTCCGACGGCCGAAACTCTATAATCGCTGTTAGGTATACTGGTGCTCCGGCACCAATCCGTTCGGCCTAGTCACCCTTGCGGAGCAATCAGTGAATGCGACCAACAGGGAACTGGAGACCTGCACGGTTCGAGTGAGACTTTGCCTTTCCCTTAACTTGTCCTCCTTTGTTACGTCCAGGATGCCGATGCCGTACAACCACACGGTTACGGTTTGAAAGAAAATAAGATATTGACGTAGGACTACGTCTTTCATTTCTATACCGGGGTGTAAAATCAAACTTTCGAAAACGAAAGCGTTACGCCGGAGACCGAGATTTTGAGCGTTTATAGCTCTTAAACAACTGAACGAAATGGTATGATAAACACTTCATTCGAAAGATAAAATGTCTACGCGTTATATACTTGTTACTTTTTCATCCAAAAACTTGTTTCAATAGCCTTAAAATTGCATTCAAAACAGGCTATTGAAATCACTAATCGGTATATAAGCGAGCGCCGCTAGTAAACCCACTCAGTTATAAATGAACAGCGATTGGAGCATGTTGTCGCTGTTGTGGTGAAGCTCTTCTTTTATTATGAAAGCGCGGATGAACGCTGTCACCAAGAGCCTGTTTGTGCACCTTAGGCCAGAAGGGAATCCATCAGAAGGTGAGTGATGCTACAAACGGTTCCCCGTGAAGGCATCGGAGCAGCCGCCACACACACATACACGCGCGAAACTCTTCGGTTGCATGCCATTCAGCATCGAGAAAATTCCGGAAAGATCTAATCGTTGCTGAAATAATCTGCCAGTTCCCCTGGGAATTGAAAAATACATTCATGCGAAGGAGTTTATTTTAATGTTTTCTATCTATGTAACACTGTGACCAAATATTTTTCAATCAAGTGCTATTAACAAGGGGTTATCGAGTCAGCATTAACCACTGGTGGGCATCGAATATCGAGGAAAATTCCGGAAGGATCTAATCATTGCTGAAAAATAATCTGCCAGTTCCCCTGGGAATTGAAAAATACATTCATGCGAAAGAGTTTATTTTAATGTTTTCTATTCATATAACACAGCAACCAAATACATTTGATTTTGTAATTTTTCAATCAAGTGTAATTAGCAGGAAAGCTTCTGAACATCGTTCTTCCCTATCAGTAGGATATTTTTGTACCCAATATTGTATGCGTGCGCAACGGAAAATGTTTCGTATCGCGAAAATTATATAATTTTCAATCGATTATTGCTCAGTCGCCGAAAGTTTCAAACTCAGAGAGGTCATTCCCCTCTAGTTTGCCTTCCAAACTGCCATCGTAAACCACACCTTCTCTCGATTCAATCACGTACAAAAAGCATACTTAAGCGATATTCTGGTGGTAAAACGCATTAATTTTTCCTGAGGACATCGACACGACAACATTGTAGTATATTGCACCTGACTGTATATGACACCTTGTGTATAATTAACCCTGCACCGAGTATCTGGTTCTAGTACATCTACACATAGAGAACGATATATGTGTTCGTGAGAGCGGGAGAGTCGTAGAGGAAGAAAGATAGTAACGGGATTCGTTTGACAGACTCGGTCAAGAGCGGAAGCAACCGTTTACTACAAACATCATTACTGAACGATCTGAACGTGCTGGACGAGTTGGACGGCGCTGGATCGAGGGATTCATTACCTGGCCTGACCTGACCTGAAACGTAACCAGTTTGTTTTAGCTGTGAAGGAGCGCAGAAAAGCCGATCGATCAGAAGGAGGTGACCAAGAGAGTATCAGCATCGAAAAACGGTTCCCCGGGAAGACATCGAAGCAGCCGCCACACACACACACATACACGCGCGCAACTCTTTTCGTTCGCTGGTTATCGGGAAGAAACCTGGAAAGAAGTGATCGTTGCTGGAGAATAATCTGCCAGTTCCCCTTTGAATTGAAAATTACATTCAAGCGAAAGAGTTTATTTTAATGTTTTCTATCCATATAATACTTCAACCACATAGATTTGGTTTTGTGATTTGTCAATCAAGTGCAGTTAGCAGAAAAGCTTCTGAAGATTATTCTTCAGAACAAGGTTTTTTGGATCCAATATTGGATGCATAAAACCTTGTACCTCCAACGTAACGCTCTCGTTTTCGAAGTCCCCCAAATATTCATTCATTCAGAAAGGATTTAGATTCAACTTCAAACAAATGATCTCTAAATCAACGATAGTCCTACGTCACCCTTGCGGTTATAACCCACTTCCTGTTTTTTTTTTGGGGTCCACGTGTTTTATACTCTAGCGGTTTCACACTCACAGGATAGAGACAAATCGGCAGACTCAGCCAGAGGTGCGAGTCCAACGAGACGAACGAATGAGCGTTAAAAGGGAGCGATGGCAAAAAAATACATTCATTACGATTTGTTCGCTCGTTGGATTCACATGCAGGCTAAAAAGGGTCCTTTTCAGGATCACAAAATTATCTTCAATCTAAAGAGTTTATTGTTTTGTTATCACTCGATATCCCCATCTTGTTCGGCGATTGTTTTTTGCCACTCGCCACAGCTTTCACAGTTGGAAAATTTCTTCCCATCCAGCTTGTGACATATTTTACAGCAAATTACATTCAATGGCACGTCGCATTACCACCACTCAGTGTCGGATTGGAGGTAATTTTAACCTGTAATTGAACATTTGCGATGACAGTGGTACAGTGTCGACTTTCAATGTGGGGTCATAATTTGGACCCCGAACTCTATGTTAACAAAAATGTCCAACTAAATATGTCGCACTGCAGGTCCGTCCAATTAGCTAAATGTCGAGATAAGTGTAAATTACTGTACTTTCAATCTGGAAGCAATTTAAGAATTGGTGAAAATCAATAAGCTCAGAACAACTGCCAAATTCACATACTCATCATATCCTGGCAAACAAATTATGAAAAAATCAATTTGTGTTTTATTATTATTTTGGATATTGTTTTAGAAAGCATTGAACTGTATTTCCTAAACTCTTTTTTGAAGGTTTATTGGCCCTGAAAAGCGCCTTGTTTTATGGAATGGTTCCAATTCAGAAAACTTAGTACTCGTGGTTTTGAAAAAAACCATTTCGAACGCCCTCGATGCCGCCTTGTTCTGGATTTGCCACCAAAGCAGTTTGTATAAAGAACAAACTTTTTTCTTCTGCTACCTGATGCCGTTTTGCGATTGCGTTTGGCACTCGCTACTCGCTGCAACTGCCTGTTGTCTTGATGTCCACCGAACCGAATGTGTTCTGTTCCGAATGCGGGTTTTCTTATCGTCGCGAGCAGCTTTGCCAGCTAACTCGATCACTTCGGCGGCCGAAACTATATAACGCCGGCTAGGTGGACTGGTGCACTGGTACTAACGCGCTCGGCCTAGCTACCCTTGCGGGGAACTCCAGATCAACACGCTTTCCCTTCACTTTTCCTCCTTTACCATGTCCAGACATGGCTGCTTGGGTTGGTTTGTTGATGTGTTGTGATGCGAACCGATGTGGTGTACGGTTTGAATGAGAATGATCGTTACGGCAGCGGAGCGGGGATTTTTAAGCTGACTGGCTGGCTCGAGAATTACGCATGTGTGAGACTGCGACCAATGTTTCGTTCATTTTTTTCTTTTTCCTTTCCAATCGTGCTTCATTCTATTTCGCTGCTGCTCTGGTTGCCCGTTTTGGTCGGTATGATTTGAGGAGCACAAAATGGACCAATCAAAAATGGGCACATAGTGCATTTTGACAATGCTTGATATTTCACAATTATTCAATTATTTATCTCAAGAAAAATGAAATGTTATTCGTTATGATAGATGCGTGATATATTTCGTATCAATTGATGCAAAAACCTTTCCGATCTATTGAGAAATGCTCGAGTTATAAGCGTTCCAAATCTTGCATTTCTTCCTACTTGTTCAGTGCCTTTCCATTTCACCCCCTATATCTTCCGGTTAGACGTAGTCCTACGTCAAAACTAAGGAAGTTATCTGTGTAGGAAATTTAGAAACAGTTAAATTTCTAAAAATAATGATTTTAAAAACCAACTTATGAAAAAATTGATAAATATACCTTCTGAATACATCAAAGACTCGTAGATAAGGCTAAAGACACCTAAAGATAGTTGCAATGAACAAGGGATACCATAATAATGATGAAATTAGGAAGTTGGCCAACGCCTCCGAAATCGAGTAGAGATTTCAACCAGCGTACAATAATGAGTTTGACTCATTTTCATACATTGGCACATACATTCGCCATTTTTAGAGAAATAAAAACCATTATTCTGATAACAGATAGCAAACTCTCATATGACACTATAATTTTATCTAAATAGAATGTTCCGAAAGCTTGTTTTCGACTTTCAAAAAAAGGCAAAGGAGATCTGCATGGTGGAGTACGATTACGGATTTGAAAATAAATAAATAAATAAAAACATAGGGCGCTAGAATGCTCAGCAGGCTAATGAAATCACTTGATGTGTGACGTATTAAATAATACGGGAAGGGGTTGAGCCCTTCTACCAAGCAACTGGGGAATCGAGAAATTTCAACAAGTACTACTGGACGAACTACCCAATAGGAAAAACGTCGTGTTCCACCAGAATAATACCATATATCATATCTAACTTAATAGAATGTTCGCTTAAAATTGTAATTCAAATATGATTCCCTCAAACCTAATCAACTTTAACACTATGATTACGACTACGCAAATATACTACGCATTTCAAGAGATAAAAAATTATTATTTCTGCAACCGAATACAACGTAAAGAATACATGCTGTAGCTTAAATGACTCGCAGTGAATCGACAGTCCCGAAAGGGGCTGAAACGCTTCAAACGTGATGACTATTTGGCAAACGTAAACCATATCTACGGTGGCGGTTTGGAGAGCCCTCTGAGAGGATTCCAAGCGCACCAAAACAAACCATCCTGACATCGATTGGAGCGTGACGTTTTGTGTACATAAATCGTTTGCTTAAATATTGTAACTAGCGCTTCACTCCTGGCTAATGTTTACTATAAACAAACTACTGTTTACCTTGTAGCACTACTCTCCTGGCGTCCAGGACTTCGCTGCGAGTGAGTGTGTATTTCCGTTTGTGGTGGAAGGGTTGGAGGGGGCAGTCACGGGGGACATAATCCTTGCTGGACTAATTTTTGACAAACTTTCACAGCGACGAACAACACCTGATTTAATGTTTGCCGGCACTTACTCTGCCCGCTTTGCTGGTGTTGTTTGAATTGCATATGTTTATGTTGTATGAATAACAATGAGCGCAAAACGGCGAGAGTTTGGTGTGGATACCCACATCCACAGATCCAGCATCAGCTTGACGACCACCGCACTGGTCTCAGTTTTCAACGGGAAGGAAACAGTGAACAGAAATGGCAATGCACAACTCATGATTAGATAGTTTGATTTATTCATTTTTAGTACATAATCAAGTTCGGTGTTTCTGTTACTTTAATCACGCACCGCTTAAGGCCAGATTTCATCTTTAACCCTATGAAATCATTCTAAGCATCGAACGGTGTGGCAACATGTGCACCGCTTCTGTTTTCAGCGAAATCCGTTGTGAAACCGCCGTTAATACATTTATGCTTTGATGCTTCCACCGAGAGCGGCATTCGAATGCTCCCTCCGCGGTGACCACTGGGTGATGGGTAAACACCAACCAGACAAATTCCGGTGGAAACGGTGTGGGTGAGAAAAGGTGTCTACCCATAACATGAAGTGGTTAACTGCGCCACGGGTGCTAGCACCATTCGGTGGGAGCCAGAGAATGGATGGGGGAGGAGCCGATGTGTGGGTGAGCTGTTAAATTTTGAACATAAATTATGCTGTCGGACTTTTCAAACTTTTTTACGTCCGGCTGTCAGACGAGGGATGAGAGTGAGCAAGTTTGAATTTTATTGCGTTTAATTTATGAATGAATTTTGATGTTAATTTTATTATTCCTAACACCGAGAAGTCGGACCCGGTTTAGGATGTGGTAAACAACCGTGGTACTCGTGAATTTCATTGTTGTGTTCTGACATTTTATTGTTTAATTTCGTCGTAATGATTTGAGCTTCTGGTAGTGAACAAATCAATAACTTCCAATTGTGCGGCATATTAAATTTCCGGATTCTGTGAGATTATCGATCTAATTCCTCTATCTCAACCAATCTGTTTGCTGTTCTCGATGGATAAAGGGGGAAAGGTTATGATGTGACTAAACTAAAACTTTGTCTTACTCAAATATTCCGGTGTATAACAGCAAATCGGTGGTATTGGAGATTACCTTTATGCTGCCAACTACACGTTTATCTACATTCCTATAGTATAATCCACTTCCGTTGTTCGCTACGAATAAGCAAACACCAAATCGACGACGGTGGAAGACGGTGTTCGTGTGCTCCTGCGAATAATGTTTGCCACAGGAAGTGGTTCTGGAGGAAATCGTGTACGTGTGATATATTATGATATCACATCTGGTTTTGAGAACAATTTAAATTGTTGCAAACAAAAGTTCATTCTAATTGAATCAGTAACTTTTGCGAACGAACCTGGAGGAAGTCCGTGGTAAGGGTTAGGACTATTCCGTTCACATGATATGGAATAAAGGATTCAATTTCGGGTAAAATATATGTGCAACAAACTGCTACAAATCGCATCATAACAATCAAAGGAATCAAGCATGATTTGTAAAGGTATCCAAGTGCATTCTGTTGTAAAATAAACACAAATGAAGCTGTAACAGAAACATAAAAAACTAGCTGACCCGGCAAACTTCGTCTCGCTCAAAATTAGTTTTTTGTTATCAATACAGTCAAACATTCACGTTTTCTTACTAAGCGCGAGTTCATGAGTCCAATCGCAGAACTGTTCATTGATTGATCTTCTAATCGACCCCGTTGAATTTACCTATTACTAGAAAATTCTTAGTACTTCTACCAAAACTCATCATTATAATATCAGATTATTTTCAGACACAATTCTCGTTCAACATTTTTCAACCACTTGCAAATAACATGTTTCTCCGTTACATAAAATAAATATTTGATACAGAAAACATGATATAAAAAAGACAGACCCCTCCCCTCTTCCCCCTTAGAGGGGGGGAGGAGTGTCTATTCACCATATAAACATTTCGTGCCCCCTAAAATCTTCATATGCCAAATTTGGCTTGCTTGATTAGTTTTCGAGTTATGCAGAAATTTGTTCGCAATTTGTATGACAGCCGACCCTAAGAGAGGGGGGAGGAGTGTCGTACCACCATAGAAACATTTATTGCATTCTTAGACCTCCGCATGGTAAATTTGGTTTCGTTTGCTTGATTAATTCTCGAGTAATTCAGAAATTTGTGTTTCAGTTGTATGGCAGACCCCCCCCTTCCCCCCTTAGAGAGGGGGAAGGAGAGTGTAACCACCATAGAAACATTTATTGCAGCCTAAAACCTCAATATGCCTAATTTGGTTTCATTTGCTTGAATAAATCTCGAGTAATGCAGAAATTTGTGTTTCATTTATATGGCAGCCCCCCCTTAGAGAGGGGGGATGGAGTGTCTAACCACCATAGAAACATTTATTGCACCCTAAAACCTCAATATACCTAATTTGGTTTCATTTGCTTGATTAGTTTTCGAATAATGTGAAAATTTATGTGTAAAATGTATGGCAGCCCTCCCTTAGAGATGGGGGAGGGGTCTCAAATTATCATGAAAACCTTCCCCGGCCTCAAAAACCCCTGCATACCAATTTTCATGTTGATCGGTTCAGTAGTTTCCGAGTCCATAAGATTCAGACAGACAGACAGGCAGAAATCCATTTTTATATATATAGATAATGAATTTGAATTACGAATACTTCATAAAATTGAAGTCGGCGGGAGCAAACATCGTACAAATTCAAGAATGATCTCTTTAGTACAACAAATATTCACCATCAGTTTTTCACCGAAGAACTCAACACGGGAAAATATCTTCTCCACATCCCGTTTGTAATGTGCTGCTCTTTGAAGCCACTTCTAACCCAAAAACAATGTTCGAATGTACGAAAATTGGAATAACCGATCGGAAAAAGTTACAAATCCGACCCGATCACAGTCCTCAATTCACACAAGTGCTCGCCCAGCAAAAACATTTAAAAAAAACTAGAAGTGGGTTATATCTGTGATATGACCGCAAGGCGGAGGTAGGACCAGTGTTGCCACATTTTAATCTGTACCAGAGGGGTTAAAAATCTGTCTCATCTGTAGTTTTTCGTCCAAAAATCTGTACCATCGAAAATATTTGTTGTTCTACAGCGTTGTTCTATAGCATCAAAAAAACTAATTAATTTACTACAAATACTACATTCACATTTGCAAGTCCTTCGTGTGTTTTATAGTGCTTATACAAAGTTCGTAAGGCGTGAAAGTCGTCATGTATCTTAATGTTGCTTTGTTCGAATGTAAGAAATTGAACACGCGGAAAATATATGTACCAATCTGTACTTTTTGACGAAAATCTGTACCCTGTACCGTACAGATCCTATATCAAAAAATGGGTGGGTTATATCTACGATATAACCGCAAGGTTGACGTGGGACTACCTTAGTTTAGCAATCATTTGTTTGTATTAATTAAATTTTTGATGGAATGTAACAATTCCCGAATTCAGTTAAATTCATTATATTTGCTTTGTGATTTGTATAATGCCATGTACGGTCAAGTCATGCATTGTGATAGATAATGTTCCTCGTTACAAGTTTATTTAATGACAGTCCTTATACGGTTGGTATGATGCCTAGGACAAAATATGTGAACAGAAGAATTATCAAACGATTATTCTATTGTACGTTTCCTTCTGAAGTTTGCATCTCTCAAATATACGTACTTCTCGAACCGCGAATTTGCTTGATTTGATGAACTTCAGGCACTCAGTTCCGATTTTGACATGTATGTCGAACGCATGTTATTTAATCAATAGGCGTTATCGCAGCAAATGGTTAACAACATTTTGTCTAATCATCAAATGGTAAGCGTAGAAATTTAGGGAGCAGAAGATATGAAAGCATATCCTTCAATGCAATAATGAATAACCGAGCCAAAACGTTGTGTTCGTACCCGCATTTGTAAACCGTGCTAGGAAAACACTTTGCGGAATGCAAAAAAATGCGGGTGCAGAAGTACCCCCGGCTTGCATGAATCAAAAACTTCAACTTCTACTTTTTATACTAAAAAGGATTTAAACTTGAAAGTTCATTCGTCTCTAGTGTCTGCACGATTTTCCCAGGTTCCTAAGTTTAGGAGACCGTGTTAAGGAAACATATTCTAGTTTGCACAAAGGCAAGCGAGTACAAAAGTACTCGAAGCTTGCATTTATTTGCAGAGCCGATTTTCCCAGACATCTTGGTTTTGAAGTCTGTGCTAGGCAAACACATTTCAGTAGGATCAAAATGCCACTGACTTGCATGTAGAGACGTCGGTTAATCGTTCGATTAATTTAAATAATCGAATATCTGAAATTAAAATCGAATAATTTTGTATCGAATAATGGAAAATAAAAATATGAATACATCGAATAATTATCACAGCAATCACGATTAATGGAAAAGGGAACAATTTTTTTTTTAAATACAATGAAAAATGTGTTTGACCGTCATGGTGTTTTGTTGAAATTCATCGAATATGCTAAACCATTTACGATTGAAGCATAAAAATAATTCTCTGGCGGTAGAGGAGTCTGGGAAGAAGAACTTAGCGTCTGCAGGAGTAAAAGGAATTGAAGGAGGTGGTCTAAGCTCCTGTACTAACGTGGTAATATTCAAACTCAGAGTGCTAAGGAATGGTATATTTTTCTAGTGGTCAATGATTCTATACATATACTTCTAATGAACTAGTAGTTATAGGACCCAGCTGAAATTTTCAAACAAATCTTCTATTTCAACAACATTCGCAGAACAGGTAATTTTAAAATAAAATGTATGTTGGTGCAATAAAATATTGCGCATCATTTTTATAGTGTGCTCTTTTTTCAATCATCCGATGGTAAATGGAAATGGTAAATTTATCATTACTTACTAAAATGCCATTTCATTCAAAAAGCATTATACGAGGGTCACTATTTATATTTCGGGAATAGGAACAAAAACAAATAGTTAAGCTGCGAATATATTTTTATTGTTTTTCAAAGTACTCGCCACGATTATCGATACACTTTTGCATGCGCTTAAACCAATTTTCAAAGCATTTATTCCAATCGACACGAGCCTTTTTTTTTGAGCGATTGTCAAATTATGTGGGATCCAACGTGAACATAATTTTCGCACAACTAAGTGTTCATGTAAAATCGCATATATGCTGATGGAACTAATGCTTAGGGATGCCTCAATCTCACAATAGATTACATGACGATCTTGCTTAATCATTTCGTGCACAGCATCGATGTTTTCTGGCACTACAGTCGATTTTGGACGACCTTCACGAAACTCGTCGGACAGCGAACTACGACCACGATTGAATTAACTATACCAGCGATACACAGTGGTTTTTGATGAAGCTTCATCGCCAAAAGTCAAATTAAGTTGATTGACGCACTCTTGTTGTGATAATCCACGTCGAAAGTCGTAAAAAATCATCGCACGAAAATGTTCACGATTCAGTTCCATTTTTTTGCCGAGACCAAACTTTCAACTAAATATAAAATAAACAAATAGCGTCCGTATGACAAAATGTTCTGAGTACGTATATCGTCAAAAATGTCAAACTTTACGATGGAACCGTCAGATGGACTCACATGACATCAGTGTTGCCAATTCCCGAAATATAAATAGTGACCCTCGTACTGCACCATGTTTATTTTAAAATTATATTTAATGTAACTTTTAAAATTATGACATCATAATCATAATAATCATAATAATAATAAATCATCATAATAATTATAAATGTCTGTTCATTTTGGTTACAAGAAATAAGTATTCGCTCGATTAATCGAATACTGAAAGACAATTATTCGAATGAATCGAATATTTTAAAACGGCCCCACGATTGATCGATAATCGAATAAACGAAAAATTTGGACATCTCTACTTGCATGAATTTGCTATGCCAATTTCCTCAAACACCTTGGTTCTGAAGTCTGTGTTAGTGAAACACTTTTCAGTCGGAACAAAAATTCCCCCGACATTCACGTATTTGCAATGCCGATTTCCCCACGCTACATGGATTTGAAGTCTGTGTTAGGGAATCCGTAGATCGGGCCAATCAAAATTAGGCAGTTATAGTTATTCAATTGTTTATCTAATGAAAAATAACATTTTATTAATTGCGATAGAAGCGTAGAAATATTCCCTATCAATTGATACAAACATCTTTCCGATCTAGTAAGAAATGTTCGAGTTTTAAGCATTCGGAATCTTTCATTTTTTCCAGCATGTTCTGTGTTTAGGTTTTCATTTTACCCCCCATATACTCCGGTTAGACGTAGTCCCACGTCAAAATGATGAAAAAAATTATAGGAGGTTGTGTCCAAGATACGATTATTTTTTATAAGTCGCTTGTTTTTACCTTCGGATATTATTCTATAATGCTGTGAAATTTTAGAAACAACTGCTTAGTAGAATAATCTCTGGAACGGTTTTTTCATTGTAGAATCAGTTGACGATAAACTCTGAGAGTTCATTCGTCTCTGCATATATTAGAATGATGATGATGTTGGATTAAAGAGGCTTTAAACTTTTCAGTTCATTCGCCTCTAAAGATATATTAGAAATCGGGAATGGCTTCTTTTATATCGACAAGTTGCAAACAGACAACAAACAAACAGGCTTATTTCCTCTCTTCACAATGCCCGCGCCTGATTCGCAGTGTTATTGGAGAAGTGTGTAATACACACCCCCTAAGCGAGAATGGATTTATCTTGACCGTGTTCTTGAAAATTAAGGTAACAGCTACGTCAGTACGTAGATTAGTTAACCCTCAGTCATTTGTAATCGTTCTGTATTTTAGATACTGAATAACAAAAGTGCTATGAATTTTATTTTGTAAGGCGCCCTAATTATGTTTTTTTTTCCAATCATACAGTGTCAAATGGCCCAGCAGAAGAATAATTCTCTCAGAGACCAGCCGGGTGACGTCTTTAGAGAACCCCCATTGAACTGACAGGAGCCAACATATCGGGTATCCCACTGACATTTTCCCTTTGTTTTCATATGAATTGGGTATCCCACTGACAGTTCTGCTTGAGATTTTGCTAACGATCCTAGCATCAATCATAGCACCCGGCTGTCAGAGACTATAAAGCTCACAGAAACAGCTTGTCAGAATGAGAGATTCCTTCAATCTAATCACTTCATGCCATCAGCGAAGAAAAAAAACCGTTTCTGTGGTGAGCGTATTCTCCCAGTATTCGTGCTTTAATTCTCCAGTCCGCGCTCTTTTTTCCTACATTCTCGGAACACATAATATAGATGCCAGATATAAATAGGGCAAATGATCTTGGTTTGTCCGACTTGGGGTGTTTTTACGCAACTAGTAAATGCAAATCCATTTCTCTTCATGAAAATCACACATAATCGATACGAGTTTGGGTTTGTTGAAAAGCCCCAAGTCTCTAGTTGCTAATACTACCATAAGGTGTTAAAATTATACAAATTTTTATGTTTTTTAACGATTTTCCTTAAAGAGGATTCATGGTTTGACCACCTCTGATCATGGTTTGTCCAAAAAATGATCATGGTTTGTCCGGTTTTAGAAATCACCATTTTTGAACGAAAACATTCGAATTCACAAGTAGATGTTGCATTTATCATTGCTTGAGTTTACTGTCATCATATTGATACATTCATTTTTTTCAGAATATTGCCTTTTCTTGGTCATTTCAAAAGTGTTACCCTCAACATACTCAACACAGAGAAACTTTATTTCTGCTATGTGCGAAGGACACAATAAACGAAAAAAAAAAGTTTATCTGCGATTCGATTGATATGAAAATCATCAAAATACGTTTGGATAGTTCATAGAAACATCATAATGTTTTTTTTTGCATCATTACTGAAAGACGCAGTTCTAGGTCAAAGATGGTCAAAATGTGTTAGTTGGCATAGAAATCTCATAATGTTATTCAAAAAATAAATGAAATTTTTAGGTAATTCTACGTTAAGACGTTGAGGGTCTTCAAGGGATGTTTGGACTTCGAAGATGACGCCGTCTCGGTATAAAACAACTAATTGATTTGTCTCTTAATTATAAATAAAAAGCCATTTTCAGACGAGGAATGGAACAATTTTTTTGCGAAACAACAAGTTTGTAAGTAAGCAAGCAAGTAAGTAACATACAGGGTTTTCCATTTCGGGCTTCCAAAAGTATACAGCCCTGCGCTGACAACCGTTTGACATAGCTGTCAACCAAAGCGTCATATCGTTAGTTGAATGTCTGCCATTTTACAATATGGACCGTTTTAGCATCGCACAACGTGTTAATTTTGTGAAACTATAAAAATGATGAAAAACCGGCAAATGTTTTTCGAGCATTACGGCGACGGATTTTGGTCGTCATGGACGGCCTACAGAGCACACAATCGCTAATGTAGTGCGTAAATAAACTGGATCCGTAGCGGATATTGTGAAACCTGTGCATCATCGTAATGTGCGTTCGGCCGAAAATATTGCTGCTGTTGCTGCCAGTGTGGAGGATGACCCGAATGTTTCGATTCCACGGCGTGCTCAGCAATTGGGCTTGTCAAACACATCATTGTGGCGAATTTTGCATTTGGTACAAAAATTAGAGCGTGGTGACCATGGAATGCGTCGGCCATACGTCGATTACCCAATCGACGTATGCCCGACGCATTCCATGGTGAACGAACAACACCAGCAAAATGCTAAATTTTCGCATCAAATTTTCTTCAGCGATGAGGCACATTTCGAGCTCGGTGGCTATGTGAACACCCAAAATTTCCGTATATGGGGCTCCGAAAATCCACACGTGATTGTTGAGAGGCCATTGCATCCGCCAAAGGTCACTGTTTGGTGCGCATTATGGTCTGGTGGAGTCATCGGGCCGTATTTCTTTGAAAATGAGGACGGCGAGACGGTAACTGTGAATGGTGAGCGCTATGGCCGCATGTTAACCGATTTTTTTTTTGCCACAAATTGAAGATATGGATACGGATGACATGTGGTTTCAGCAGGACGGCGCCACGTGCCACACAACACGACAGAACATGGCCATATTGCGAACGAAATTTGAGGGACGCATAATTTCGCGTTTTGGTGACGCCAATTGGCCGTCCAGATCATGCGATTTGAACCCGCTAGACTTTTTTTGTGGGAAAAACCGTGTCTATGCCAACTCTCCGCAATCTCTTGAACATTTGAAAGACAACATTCGTGAAGTTATGACCGAGATACCGCCCCATATGTGCCGAAAAGTCATCGAAAATTACCTGTTCCGGATCAAGGTGTGCGAGGAAGCCCTAGGTGGACATTTGAATGATGTTGTATTTCACACATAATGGCATAAACCAAACTTTACTTTGAAATAAAAGTTTCATCGAAATTCGAATTCTAAATGTGTTTTATTTCAATTTACTTTCGGAATTTAAAGTTGGAAAACCCTGTATTATTAAGGGTCTTTCGATCTATTAAAATATTTAACCCTATCCGGAAACATCTAAGGTGCGTTTTGGTACATCTTTTTAGGAAACCAGTGCCATTTCTATCGCATGAATTCACATAACTCCAGCCGCCACTGTCGCCTCCGCGTAGAAACGAAAATAATAATACATGGAGATTAAATAATAATATTAAAATATATCTCGCGTATAATCTCCCCTAATTCGGAATTCCATTTTCGCCCCCCGCAACAAACCGTGAAACATCCCGACTCTTGCGATTCGGCGAATGTGAGCATCGTCACAT
Organism: Toxorhynchites rutilus septentrionalis; assembly: GCF_029784135.1. Lineage (NCBI taxonomy): Eukaryota > Metazoa > Arthropoda > Insecta > Diptera > Culicidae > Toxorhynchites > Toxorhynchites rutilus. The sequence goes on along the minus strand of NC_073744.1, from coordinate 131,230,116 downwards.
CGAGCGAGATGTGTGTGTAGTTACGGGATTCTGGGAAGATCACAAGGTCGGCGGCTGGTTGCGAAGTCGCAAATGAACGCAATGGAGAGGAACACATGTAACATATTCGTGATCCTGCCCCCTCGCTTGCCATGGGGATACCAACAGAGGTATATAAATTACAAATCGGCTGTATAATAGAAAATTATTTTAGATTAAAGATACGGTCGTTTTTCTTTGGTGGGGATTCGGCGGAATTAGTGTCGTGCTGTGGCTTGTTCAAATGAACTGTTAGGATGTGTGTTTTCGTATGCAGCGGGGAATGTGGTTTTTCTAATTAATATGTTAATCAGCGTCTATCACCGTGGAGCTGTGCATTTTAGGGGTGAGATTTCGGCGGATAATTTTTGTTACTGCTTTGACGATAAAGGATAAATTGGTTGTTTATACTTCGAACTGTATATTGTTTAAATTTATATCCATGGAATCGTCAAGATGAATTGGTTCCTACAGAACACTAGCAACCAAGGACAGATACCTTTAAAATTAGATAAAACCTGACTCGTAGTTTTTTGCCTGCTCATCACTTCCGCCCACAGCGCTCGGACCTGTCAATGGCACATTTTAACGATCGCCCCTCGTGTTAACCATCAATTTCCTCCTGACAAACGCCTAAATTGTGCCAAAAGAGAGGTAAAAAAGGTGCCGGGAAAGTGTCAATCGATAACAGCAGACCAGACCGGTCCTGAGAAGTGAAGAAAAAATTAATTTAATTTCTTCCCAGGACGACGTGAGTCCAATTGATGAGTTTTCGAAACTCTCCCTTTTTTCACGCAGGGCACCGAAGAGGAAAAGCTCGCCCCACCCCCTCCCGTGGAAGATGACATGGAAGCATGATTAGGTGAATTACAGGAGCCGACAGTGAAATCGAGAACGAGAAAACGGGAGAGAAAAAAAGGACTTTAAATTTAAACAAGTCCTCCTTCCTTCCGATTTGATGGCCTATTGGTCGGGGCGATGACTTACTTCCGATGTTGGAATGACAGCGGTCTGTTGGTGCGTGAAAATTGATTCTTCTCCTCGTTTAACCGCTGGTTTCTCAATTTCCCACCTAGCCAAGGGGGGGAAGGGACATTCCAGTTTCCAGAAGAAATGTTTTGTATTTTTTCCTGTTTTTTTTTTTTGCTGCCCTGTCGTGAAACGGCTCAAGTGTGAGGTTATTTGCTCATTTCTGGCCCGGGTCGAAGGTGCAGAGAAAAAGACCACCGTTAAATGTTGAACAAATGTACAAAGGCATCCGGGTAGATAGGGAAAGACCTGCTTTGGAGGGGGCATTGTGAATGCTTCCGCTGCGCTCAGAAGACCACTTAGCAATGAAGTCGTTAAGAGGTTCATTGGAGAAGCCTTCACCTTCATAATGTGCGGAAGCTTAAGTTGTTTTCCTTTCAGGGCAATTGATCGTTAAATGGGTGAATTACGGTAGCATCTGCATGCTGAGACATCAAGGTAACTTTTTTGAAAATTAGACCAAAACCTGCTTAGCTTTTAATTTATGTTGATAGTTAACATACGCCATGATATTGGCAATAGTGAACCATCTCGAAATATAGAAGAATTTCGACAGTTACTTCAGATTTTTCAGGACAAATTTACTATTTTAATTTCTTGTTACGCGTATGGTTATTTTGGTCCTGCGCTTCACTTGTATTGTATCATCGGTGAACTGAAGTGTAAAGATAATTTAGACTGACTCCTTGTTAGCAAAGGAACATTTCAGTAACCATGCGTTATTGTTAACATTGGTTTAGTTGATTATTCGAGATGGTTTAATAAACTCACTTTTACAAGAGACAAGAGAGACTGTTGTGGGGGTTTTCGTAGCCACATTGGTTGCGCTTACTAAGTGATCGATCGTAAGTTCAAAACTCAGGGCCCTCAATTGACCATTTTTGCGTTTTTATAGAGATAGAGGGAACATGGGAAAGAAGAAATGGGAAAGAGAAAGAGAGGAACGAATTCGTTTTGGGGGACATCCTCGATAGTATAGTGGTCAGTATCCCCGCCTGTCACGCGGGAGACCGGGGTTCAATTCCCCGTCGGGGAGAAACATATTTTTAAAGGCGTATGAACTGCAAAGTTTAAAACCTCATAAAAACAAAGAAAGAAAGAAAGAAAGTTTTGGGGGAAGTCACTTCAAAATGCAATGAGGACAATTTGACTGGGAAGAATGAAATGATATAGTCGAGTCGGTAGAGGGAGATAGCGACTAAACGCCCGACTGACTGTTTAGTCGTTTTGGCGGAGAAACTGCGTGAAGAAGTCAAAAGTCATTACTAACTGAATACGGATATAGTCAGTCAGATAGTCAGCTGACTATCATGTAGTGACATGTAGTGGGGGGAATACGGACAGGTAAATAATATATGAAGCGTAGAACTTTATCGATCGCGAGAGGAATAATTTGGCACTCTCTCAGTGTTTGTGCGTCCAGTAAATGAAATAGAACAAAAAGAGAAAACAATATAAAAAAGAGTTCAATATTCTTCCCTTCACTTTCCCTTATGCATTGAATGTGAACTTGGATGTGACTGTCCATTTCAACCCCACCAGTGCAATTATTTCAATATGAATTACACTTACGAATGAATTTCCTTTTCGTTCATACCGTTTTGTCTCATATTCCGAACAGTCTCAAATTCCGAACACTTCATTTTCAAATGTATATTTACTAAACTTATATGTTATAAATAATTTACTAATGGAAACACAGACATTCTTTGAGGTAAAGGGTGTGTCACATCAAATTACATCACGGAAAAAACGCTGTAGAAATTTAATTTTTAGGAATTATATCTTCAGCTTTCGCTTATAATCAGATAAGAGTGTATAGCTCACGTTGGCCATGCTTCACTGTCAATTTTTCGTAAATTTGGAAAAATGTCGTCGAACGAAAAAGAGCGTCGTGAATTAATCCAGTACACTCATTTCGAGAATCCGGAGTTGTCACATCGGGACATCGGTAAGATGCTGGGAATCGTCCAATCCACGGTCAGCAGAGTACTAAAACGATACTTCGAGAACCTAACCATCGACCGGAAGGTGAAGAACGGCAAAAATGGATGCTCCGTCAGTGAAAAAGATCACAAGCGCGTAGTTAAGCAGTTTAGACGTGATCCGAGAAGTTCGGTCCGGGATGTCGCCAATAAGCTGAATTTGTCAAGTTCATTCGTCCAGCGGACCAAGCAGCGGGAGGGCCTACGTACATACAAGGTTCAGAAGGCTCCTAACCGCGACGAAAGGAAAAACATGGTGGGGAAGACGCGAGCCCGGAAGCTGTACACCGAAATGCTGACGAAGCCGCATTGCCTGGTAATGGACGACGAAACCTACGTCAAAGCGGACTTTCGTCAGCTGCCGGGCCTGTTGTTCTTCTCCGCAGAGGACAAATTCAGCGTTCCGGAGGAGATTCGCAAGCAGAAACTATCCAAGTTTGCCAAAAAGTACATGGTGTGGCAAGCGATCTGCTCTTGCGGAAAGCGGAGCGCCCCCTTCGTGATGACCGGCACGGTAAACGTGCAGATTTACCTTAAGGAGTGCCTACAGAAGCGCTTACTACCACTATTGAAGCACGAGGGCCCGACCATCTTCTGGCCGGATCTCGCTTCGTGCCACTATTCAAAGGACGTGTTGGAGTGGTACGAAGCCAACGGGGTCACCTTCGTGCCAAAGGAAATGAACCCGCCCAACGCGCCGGAGCTTCGCCCAATAGAGAAATATTGGGCGATTATGAAGCAGGCCCTCCGGAAGAACCCAAAAGTTGTCAAATCGGAGGCGGACTTCAAGAGAAAATGGATTTCTGTTCAAAAAAAACTACAACCTGGCGTTGTACAGAGCCTTATGGACGGGGTAAAGAGGAAGGTGTGAGCATACGGGCTTGGGCTCGAAGTATGAATAAAAATGCCAAAAGTTGTTTAATAGTTTTTATTTTACTGTCTAAAATTTTCAAAAGGATCGGTCTACTGGGCGAATTTCTACAGCGTTTTTTCCGTGATGCAATTTGATGTGACACACCCTTTATAAGATTAATTTTGATATCATTTACAGGTATAGAAACAGTCTATAATTTATAATATTAAACATTTGCAAAAAGTGACAGTCAAAACCAATGATAAAATGATTGCGTTTGCAAATTCCGTAAAAAACAAACATTGTTCATTTTTCAGTTTTTGTAGTTTTCTCAACTTTTTTGTTTGTTGTTTTCATGTTAAGTGCTAGGAATGGTAAGAATCTACATCTACATCTACATCTACAAAATAAATATAAATAAAATGATATTTTATGCAGAAATCTTCATTAAAATTAATATTGAAGTAGTGTTCGGAATATGAATCAAGTTTCTACTCATGATTCAAATTGCAAACACTTCACTTCAATTACAAAATAAAACAAATTTTTTTGCGAGCATAATATTATTCCAATAAAGACTAGTTTATTTACTTTAATATGATATATCGATCATATGAATCGGTCCAGTAGATTTAAAGTTATGATTTAAAAAAAAAATGCATTTTTGCTGTTCGGAATTTGAGACAAAAGTGACTAAATATATTTTTAGTTTTTCACCATAAATATGTATTTGTAAATCAATTTTATTGTAGTCGAATAAAAAAGAAGGCTCTATTGTATCCAAAAATCAAATTAATTTCGAGAAAGGGTACAATTTTGAGTAACGAAACTCTGTTTAATGGCCATCATAGCTTAAGTGTTCGGAATATGAGACAAAATGTACCTAATAATAAATATTAGGCTGTCAAAAGAGTCCTGCGGTATTTTTTTTTGAATTTTCATTTGTTCATAAAATTAGTTACAATCATCTGTTTTAAGTCAAATATGCGCCGTTTTGTTCGATGTCTTGTTCCCAACGAGATGCCAACTTCATAATACCCCTGTTATAGAAGCTCGCTTCCTTATTGGCAAAAAACTCGGATAGCCAATTTTCACAGGCCTTCTTCTTCTGACTTCTGACTACCTAGCTCGTTCGCCATGGACAAAAACAGGTGGTAGTCACTTGGTGCAAGGTCCGGACTATACGGCGGATGCAAAAGAACCTCCCATCCGAGCTCCCGGAGCTTCTGGCGCGTCACCAAAGAAGTGTGTGGCCTGGCGTTGTCCTGATGGAAGACAATGCGGCCTCTGTTTATCAAAGATGGCCTCTTCTTCATGAGTGCTACCTTCAAGCGGTCCAGTTGTTGGCAGTACAGGTCCGAATTGAGCGTTTGGCCATAGGGAAGCAGCTCATAATAGATTATTCCTTGACAATCCCACCAAACACACAGCAGAACCTTCCTGGCCGTTAATGAGGGCTTGGCCACCGTCTGAGCCGCTTCAGCGGGCTTCGACCACGACCGTTTGCGCTTCACGTTGTCGTAAGTGATCCACTTTTCATCGCCAGTCACCATCCGCTTCAGAAACGGGTCGATTTTGTTGCGATTCAGCAGCGATTCACATGCGTCGATACGGTCAAAGATGTTTTTTTGCGTCAACGTGTGTGGCACCCATACATCGAGCTTCTATGTGAATCCAAGCTTCTTCAAATGGTTAATAACGGTTTGATGACTTATCCCGAGCTCTTGGCCGATGCTACGGCTGCTACTATGCCGGTCTTTCTCGGCTAATTCAGCGATTTTGTCGCAATTTTCGACGACAGGCCTTCCGGAGCGTGGCGCATCTTCGACGATCTCTACACCAGAACGAAAACGTCGAAAACATCGTTGTGCGGTGGAAATGGAAACTGTATCGGGTCCATAAACTGCACAAATTTTATTGGTTTGAGTTTTTACACTATAACTCACGAACGGCTTAACCAAACAAAACAAAACGCGCAAAAATACCTTTCCAACAAGCTATAGTATGACTCGATACAATGAATACAACTAGAACTACGCGCTTACAACGACACCTCGCGGAAATACCGCAGGACTTTTTTGACAGCCTAATATAACCATCAGCGAATTCAAATTTGCTCTTAACCCTTTCAGGACCATAAGGTTACGGTACATTATTAAATCAATTTACCTAGATGTAATGAATTAATAGGCACCCTAAAAACATAATTTATACTAAAAATTCCAAAAACTTTTACATTTTTTTTGGAAATTTATGGGACAAATATGTCCCTATGTTCGCTAAGGGTTACTTTCTACTGAAACATCTAAATTTTGGTTTACTTGTTGGTAAGAGTGTTTTGTTATAAATAATGTACATTTGTTACTCAGTATACTTTTATTTACTTATTTATAGATAATATAAATAAAATAGGGCAAGTTATTTGTGGTACTCGGCGAAACAATTCCTGTTGTTAGTGTAGCAAAGGTGCACTTTACACAAAATACAAGTATTATTTGTGCGGTTTTCTTTTTTGTACTTGGCACAATGTACGCACCTCTTTCTGGCATTCGACTTTTCCATTGGGTGCGATGGTAATTGTCGTTTCACTGCTTTGCGTACTACACTACTTCTTGCAGTTGGAAGGCCTCTTTGTCTGTTGGTAAAACCATTTATCAAACTCCGAGCAACAACTTGTCTGAATTGCAAGGTCGACAACAGAGATCCTTCAATTTTTTTTTGTTCATGAAGCTTAGTGTAGACGGTATGTGCATTATTGATCGATATATCTAACAGATCAAAGAATAGGCGAAGATAATACTTTATTTTTGATCTCCGATCTATTTCATAGCACACTTTTAGTTGGTCCATTAGGTCCACTCCACCCATATTTTTGTTATAGTGTGACACAATTTTAGGACATCTCACGTCAATTTTATCTGCTGAGCCAGCCTGTCGCCGTTTCACGGTATCAGTTTCTACAGGTGACAGAAAGTTGGTCAAGAAATGTACCGCTTTATTATCCATCCATTTCACATACGATATGCCTTGAAAACTTGTGGTGTAAATGTCCCCACGCTTCATTTTTTTATCCACTGGTGCAGTTTTCGGAAGATGTTTTCGGTTAATTCGAACAGTCCCACATGCCTTGATATTCTGGTCAATCAGTCTGTACTGCAACAAAGGTGAGTTGAACAAATTGTCAATGTAAATTTCACATCCCAAGCCGTCCAGCTTTGTCGTAAGTTTCAGCACTACTGATTCACCTAATCCATACTCAGTCCCTGAAGTTCGTTTACCGGTATATAAATCAAATTCAAATAAGTAACCCGTTTCTGCATCACATCTGCACCATAATTTGAAACCCCATCTTACTGGTTTATTTTTTATGTATTGCTTCATTACGTTGTGACCCTTGAATTTGATCATATGCTCGTCGATGGATTGTTTTTTCGTGTTATTGAGAGCGTTTTGAAATGAAGTATTCAAGTGATCCATAACTGGCCGGATTTTGTATGCTCGATCATAGTTAGGGCTGTTTATGTCTCTTACATCGTCATTGTTACAGAAATGTAGATTTCTGCGTATTTCTTCGAATCGCGTTCTTGGCATAACATTTGAAATGAATGGTACCGCCATGTCTGGTTCTGTAGACCAGTAATCTCTCAATGATGGCAAGATATGATAGCCCATAACCAGATTCACACCAAGAAATGCTTTCATTTCATCGATTTTGATAGTGAACTCCCGTCCATTTTGGTGAGCGTATTGTACTGACTCGGATACTATACGTTCAACTAAAATGTCGAAATTAGTTACTAAACGGAAAATGTCAAAAGGAGTCAATGTATCGGCTTCAACTTCTTGACAGATTTTCACCTTTCCGAATTCATATTCCACGTCAGGAAAAACATTTGGGTGGTATGTTCTCGGATTCCAATTGAAAACCGGTTGAAGGTTGGAATGTGCTTCAGTGACGATTTCCTGTCGAGATGTTGAAGGTTCAGGTGATTCTTGCCGTTGAAGAGTCGTCGTTCCTTCAATCTCGACATCAAATACCCCTTGGTCATCATCCTGTGTTAGAAGTCTTTGGTCTTCTTCATCAAGCACTAAGTCATCTTCCTCATCGCTATTGTCACCCATCAAAATTTGATGAATTTCATTTTCTCGAAGCTCAAAAACTCCACGTCCCTTACGAAACATATTCTGCAACAATATGAATAAGAAAATGATAGCATTTTGGTATAAATCACCAGGCCAAAAAGTTATGAAATTCCGTATAAAAAGTATTCCTTTACGCCGACAGGGACATCCGTGTCCCATAATCTCTATAACGATTTATCACAGAATACAACACAAATACATTACTACGGAATATTTAGAATAACAATTTACTTACCAGGTAACGATAATTTGACACTGTAAAAACTTGAAAAGCACTGCTACAATATCAATTATTTATTCCAAACAGCTGATCATTCGCGCCAAAAGAACTCTGACGTTCCGGTGACCATAGACAATAAACGGTGTTAGATATTATGTATTGCCAGTAAAAAATAATAAAAAGGTACATTCCGAAATATTAAAATAAAAAAGTAATTTACAATGGTTACGTAAATATTGAATTAATTCATGATTTTTGCTTGGGACATCGGCGTCCCCGTGGTCGTGAAAGGGTTAAACCACTCAAAAGGCTTAATATCGAAGCCGCAAAAATTACATCCACACGCGGAATTTCGGAATTTGTTTGATTTTCGGTTTTTGACGTAGGGTTACGTCTTTCGGGAACATATTGGGGTACAAATCGAAAATCGAAAATCGAGCACATCGTGAAAATTGTCCATTTTCAAACGCTTATTGCTCAGTCATTTCATGATGGATTGATAAAATTTTTGCGTCAATCAATTTCAGCACTCCATAACAATTTTTTATATTGAATAAATAAATATATGTCATAAACCTAACCATCAAACAATTTGAAAATCTCAACCCCTATCCTAACGTAAATACCCACTTCTGATTGGTCGAAATTGACGTCACATACGGTGGTTCCCTAACAGAGACATCTAAACCAAGATGCTCGGGAGAAATCGGCATTGTAAATATATGCAAGTCGGGGGCTTTTTTATATTTCAAGTAAGGTGAGTGATACGATTAATTTTAGCAAATAAAATTTAAATTTGGAACTTTAATGGTGGTTGCTTCGTGAAATTTCATATCAATGACCGATTGTGTATTGTGAAAAATTTAGCACAAGTGGATGTGTGAAATTGTATATTGTAGCAGTTATGTTAAAAATGACTTGATATATGAAAAGGTTTATTTCAATTTTCATAAATAAAAATCAAGGAGTGTTCCCGCTCGAGAACGGGTCGTTCGGTTTGAGCTGTCTGTTTTGTTGTGTTCATTTAGTTAGTCCAATTATAATTCGCGTTGGGTTGAATAAAAACTCAGAAAGTAAAAAAAAATTAAAAAATTACCTTTTTCATGTCAAATATGTTTTCTGATGATGATGAGATTTGACATTGATAAATGTGTTCGGGATTGATAATTATCTTATATAACATAGATGAGTTTTGTTTCTTTATTTTATCCATACATAACACAGGAGGCATCTCGTGTAGGGTCACAGAGGGCGGTTCACATTACATTTCATTCCACTTCGGTATCTTCTATCTGATACGCACCATCTAACGACTAATTACCATCATTCTGTTATCATCACTCGGTTGTCTCGGTAAACACTGGTGGAGTGAACAAACAATACTCAACAACCGAACAAAACGACCCTTTTCAGGGCCACCAAATCAGTATCAAAGAGTTTAATTCTTCGAACATATACAAAATCAATAGATAGTCAAACGGAATCCTACGTTAACTATGCGGTCGTGTCTCAGACACAACCCTCTCGTGACTTTTGTTTCCCTATTTCACTTTTGATCAGTATTCATTGTCATAGGATGGTTTAAATATTCTAGAATAGCACGTAGAAGGGGTTCCCATCAACAGAAATACTAAATTCATAATGCAACTATACAAATCAACCACCACCATCATACCCCCCTGCGCCTAAAAATGGCTACTGTGTAATGTATCATATGAGGGGCTTAGAATGAAAGGGGTATAAGTGATTTGATCGATTTCTCTACATCGACTCGCTCTTCTGGTCATAACTTAGCTGCAAATACATTCCCAGTTGTATTTGACAATGTGGAAGATAGGTCAGAACCTCATCTATCGGATTCTATAGCGAACTTAAATTGGAACTTTTTTTGCAGTTGAGTTATTAACTGAAGAAAAAGTTGATGAAGAGAAATCGATCAAGTCACTTACACCCCTTGCATTCTAAGGCCCACATAATGCAATGGTATAGAAGGAATAATCTTACGACTGAAAAAGGCTACTGTGTAATGTATAATTCATAGATGTAACATGTACACGATTAAAATCCGGCTCTGTTACAGCTACTATGCTAATGAGCCTAAATAAATAAACAAATGGGATTTAAAAAAAGAGAGATTGTGATTTATTTGAAGTGCAATGTTTTAGGCTTAGTAGCTGATATATCCAGAAGCAGCTGTCCTCGGAAGAGAATCTCATGTTCATCCGTCATTGATATTGTTTACGAAACCATAGGAAAATTGGAACACGCAAATCTAGTTGAAGTTAGTTCTGCGTTTCAGCCTTAAATTACTTCCTCGAATCGCAACGATCTCAATAAAGATTCTTCATGGGTAAGCGTTGTAAAATTGTAAACATTCTAAATTTGTCTGCTGTGAAAAATCGGTAAATCGGTAGAGAAGTGGGATCAAGTGGCGCGAAATGCCTTGCTAACCCCACGCTAGAATCATGGTAAAGTTGTTACTACTTACGGAACAGCTCGAACCGAATATCAGCTTCTGAGGTCATCATTGCTTGAAGCGGATGATGAACTTCCCAAGTAACCAATAAAATCTAAGTAATAGCCCTAAATCAACACTATAACTATATCAGCAAACAGAACACTCAACATATACCTGCGATATTTTCAATCCTCATATAGGACGGATATAATGTAAAAGCCTAATTCATTTAGAATCCTGAATCACAAAACTAAGATTGGTTAAAGGTTCAAACAATATTTTGGTATCAAAATGCAGATAATTTATTATTATTCTTTTATTATTTTTAATTGAAAAAAAAAATCCGTTACAGTTTTAATTAATTTTCGTATTTTTCTTCGAAAACCCTCCATCAAAAATTTGGACTCTCTGTAGGGCAAACACAGCGGCCATTTCGTTCCACGATCTCTTCATGTCTGCAGCATCGCCAATTTCCACTTGACAATTGCCCAATATTTTTTCTGTTGAGCGTAACTGGAAACAATTGGGAGAATTGAGGCCTTTTTCAATGTAATCAATGTAATCGAAAAATAAAAATTTGAAAAATGTGGAAATTAGCATTTACAACTCGACAGTTATTCTCTGAACAAAAACTGTCTTCGACAAAGCTGTTACATATGATAGAGCGCTCAATTTTATGTTATCAAAAATAGGGTGACCAAAATTGTCGATGAAATAAAAAATCTAACTTTCTTATCTTCATAGATGGAGGTAAACACATAGTTGACAATGAAGTACACATAGACACCATAGACATAGACAATGTTGTAGCTCCTGTTATAAGTCGTCTTTGTAGAACAAAGTTTTTTCTATCTAATGAAATAACCGATTTACCTTTTTTATGTTGCGTTAGGGACACCATGAAATTTTTTTTAAAATTTTGCTCTAACTTTTATATTTCAAATTCTACATACAAACTGCTTTCGAAAGGCTTTTAGAACTTACAAAAACAAATATTTGTCGATGCAGATCTTGTCAATATCTCAACTTCACTCAAATTTATTGATATTTCTTCTCAAAAATACGATTTTTTTCATTTGTTTGTCATTCTTTCTGGGGCAAACATAGAAAATGTTTGTTGACGGAATTTGATAGAACAAATTTCACTCTATGAAATATGTGGTTTTCAAAGCTGTGTTATATTTTGTGTTTGAGCAAATTAAAATTGAAATCATGAGTTTTTGGGTGAAAACTTTTCAATAACTTTGAGCAGGACTAAGATATTGACAAATTCTGCATCGTAAAATGTTGGTATTGATAATTTTAGAGCTCGTACGAAGACAATTTTGATGTAGGATTTTAAATATAAAAGTTAGAGTAAAAACCCGTTTCTTCATGGTTATCCTAACGCAAATGCAAATTAAATGCAGTTCTACGGGCAATTAAAGAAAAGAGTAAATATTGATGAGAGTAAATTCTTATCTTAGTGTGTCTAGATGGCAAATGGAATTCTTTATGTTTTTTGAAAATTTTGTGAACTAAACTAATTAAACTTATCAACCACCTTTAATTTTATTCCTATAACGTTCTTGTTGTTCTTGTTTCCCCGTCGGCTTTCCTAGTCAATTGACCAAATTTTGAAGTTAATTGGAGGAGCACTTCATCGTAAATTGTACCAAAAGTGCAAAATGCTCTGCATACTCACGGAATGAACGATTCAATGAATGTAGCGATGATGATGCAACATGTCACGGAGATTAAAAGTACCTGACTGCGCCATTTTCTGTTAGTGACACTGTGGGAAGCGATCAGTCAACTTCATATGTTAAGCCACCATGGGATCAATTCGGAAATATTGCTGCTTTACCGATTGCTCACGTAACTCAGAGCAATCATTCTATACAATGAACTATGCGTTGGTTGAATAGAAATAGAAGGATTTGCTATGAAGTATGCGATTGGTTGGTTTGTCAATTTCGAAAACTAAACGTCAACGCTTAGCTATTGTCCTTGAGAGAAGCCATTTTCGAGCCTCGCTCTCGCGAGATGAGTCGTGTCTGAAGTATTCGTTTCATTTTCTTTTTTTTTCTTTTTTGTTTATGGCAACTTTAAACTTTTTGTTTCATTCATCTTCGACAGTTAAATTAAATTTTATACAAGAAGTAGGTTTCTTTCAGAAACATTATCAAATTATTTTCTATAGATTCGTCTCGGTTGAGAATGTCTTTTGGATTTTGACCAATATTGTGCCGGCCTTCAGCATCTTTGGTATGTTAACAATTCAACAAAAATGGCAAACAGAAATAGCATTACAGGAAAATAAGGGTTATTCTGTTTAGCGATTAAGGAGTGAGTAATGAAAGTGTGACCAAATCGGAGCTGGATGAGAACCAGGTTTTGATGTTTGGAGTTGTGTTTTTAATTTTGTGTGGATGAATGGAATGAATGTTTCTCCAGGCTGTATTCCAACTTAGGCGAACCTTAATGTTTCACCCAACGGATGATGTTAGATGGAGGACAGGGAATATCTTGTGGTTCTTCTGTTCTCGCCATGCGGCTGTTTTCTTGTCGGCGGCTGTTTCTGAATATTCCGGAATAACCAGGAACCCAACAGAATATGTTTTGTTAGAAAAGAATGCGTTTGTTACTTGAGTTAGCTTATATGAGGTCAGTTCCACAAAAATCACGTTGCGAACTTTCAAGTTTAAAGCCTCTATAAAATAAACAAAGATAGAAAGCATGTGCTCCCGTGGCCGAATGGTTAGCGTCCCACATCAACATGCCGGGGATTCAGGTTCGATTCCCGTTCTAGCCGGGAGATTTTTCGTCAAAGAAAATTCTTCCGACTTGCACTGAGGTCACGCGTATTCTAGAGCTTGCCACTCCAGAGTACATTCAAGGCGTATTAGACGGCATAGAAATCTCAACCAAGCACTACTGAACAATATTGACGCAAGTAATGCTACGTTGAGAAGGCAAAAGTTCCACTGGAACGTTAGTGCCATCCAAGAAGAAAGCATGTAACATTGGATCAGGCGAGAATTATAAATTATTTAACGGTGACTTTCTCTGTCTTAGTTTCACTCTAGACATTGATCTGCCAACATCGTACGCAAAGGCTGAGACCATATATGGAAATTAGAATCTGTTTTCTTAAGTTACAATAAAATCACGCATTTTCTTGAATGGCGTTTACGTTCCCTGTGGAACTTTTGTCGTTTCAACATATGCATTAACTAGCGTCATTTATTAATCCTTAGTTGAGATTTCTTAAGCCAAATAACACGCCTTGAATGTATTCCGAGGGGCAAGCTCTTAAATACTTGTGACCACAGTGCAAGTCGAAGGAAATTTCTTTGACGAAAAATCCCCCGGCCAGACCGGGAATCGGACCCGAACACCCGGCAAAAATGTTTCGATTTTCACATTTTTTTCTAATGATGAAAAGTGTACTATTTTGAATTTTCATAGTAAAAGCCGTTTGCTATCTTGAACAACAATGAGTTGAACTATAATATTCTTCGAGAAACGGGAATTGAAGCGGTATGTGGACGCTGGGAATGGGCATATGGCATATTCCTTAGGGTGACCACTATGCCCTCATTTCCCCTATCTGTTAAGCTTGATGTGAACAACAGATTTGTGCCTTATTCATGCTTCTGTTGTTTTCCTGCTTTCTCTTCCTGCGTTGTATTAGAAGCGTTTCTAGGATTTTACGAATTTACAATATCGAGAACGAATTTCTATGCCGAAAAAGCGTGTCCGCTACTAAGCGAACAATTTTGAGCTCATAACTCAGGGCCCCTCAACTGACCATCTCCGTGTGTTATTCTAGCTACTATGCCCACGCAACAATTATCATGTGACAGTAATCCCAGTCCTTGACCGCTCACATTTTCGGTCTGCTGCAACGGTAATTGACACTATTAATAACACAACAATGAAACCTCATATCAACAGTCCCAATGTTAGCATTCGAACAATAGAAATATTCTTACGCCGAAAAAGGCGACATGTGTTATGTATCGATAGAATAGGAATATTCATACGTCTAAACGGCTACTGTATAATATATAAAACAAACGTTTATCGATGGATAGGAATACTCTTACGCCTGAAAATGGCTAATGTGTAATATACAACATGAGAAAAAATATTCACGATAAATTCGGCTCTGTTTACAGCACTTATTTACAGTTACTTATTGGCAACCGTCGAGTGTTTTTTTTCGGAATATAATCAAAGCAGAAATGAGAAATGAAATGAAATCAGCTCAGCAACGACACGATGAACGCAATTTTAGAATCAAAAGATTTGATTGAACATCGTGGCGGCAGCTCGAAAATTTTAAATCGATGTATAAGATTACTCGTTATTGACGAACGGGTAGGTAAGCACACAAATGGATACAATAAAAATATGGAAAAATAGGAATGCTTCCAATTTTCTTTAGTTTACTTCGTTTACAGATTGTGGAATCGTAATATACGGCATGACAAACAAATCTTGGAGAAATTCTGACTCGCTTACTGTGCATATCATCAAAATTCGGTCGTAGCAAAAAAATTCGAGGGGTTGTATCCAAGACACGACCGCTTAGAACGTAGGACTACACAATCTTTTTTTTTTAATTTGTTGATTTATCATCTCGGATATTATTTGATAATACGTCGGAATTTCATAAATAACTCTTAAGTAAAAAGTTTCGGGACCCTGGCTGGCGTGGTTTTGTAGAATCATTTCGAGAAGAATTGTACTGAGTATTTAACCGTCATCGGCATCTTCTGTGCATCGCCATTTAACAAGCATCAAACACGCGTCTAACAGATGCACACAGTTGTAGCGATAAAAATGAAACATCGCGAGAATAACCGTTTATAAAAAATCGTTTCTCCATTCTCGGTCAAAACCGTCAACAAAGCTAGCTTGCACTCTTCTCTTGTTTCACCTGCTTTGCCATGGCTCGGATGGTTGTATTAATTGCAATGCCAGATGTACTTGAAGTGAAATGTTCGCTAGCGTTCACAGCACATAAAACACAAAACGAGCAGAATAAGCGACCTTTGTTGTTTCGAGAACAAAAAGACTCTGAGAATTTTCCTCAGAGGAGATGCAATAATTATACGCTAGCGACATCTCACTTACTGTGCAAGTTTCTTACCCTTCGCTGTTTCTTTTCTAGCGGCTGCATAAATTGCACGTTTTTGACAGCTCTGTTCGGGAAAGCACACAAATGGACAGAACAAATGTATGGGGAAATGGGAATGCTTTAAATTTTCATCAATTTAAACCATATACAGACTATGGGATTGTGATGTATAGCATATCAAACAAATCTTAGAAAAATTCCGTTTCGATTGATATTCAAATCATTAAAATCCGTTCGCGGCAAAAATAGTTATTAACGTCAACTTTATTTCATAAAAACGTGACCTGTTTTCTGATTTGGCACCCTTAATGTAAGACGTAGTCCTATGTCAAAAAACATATTCACGTTAACATCAAATCATGACCTATTTTCTGGTTTGGTTGCGCAGCGGCGATATGGCCAGTGAGGAACATCCGAGGGATTATTGCTAATTGAAGAAATACAATTGATTACTAAGTCAACGGGCTGTCCTATGTCAACCTTGCGGTTTTATCATAGGTATAACCCATCCATAGTTTTTTAAAGATGTTTGTTCGCAATGTTCACCGTGAAATAATCGTACCTTTTCACCACCTGTTCATGTCCACATTCATGGAAACTCTAAACCTGCCTTTAGATGAGAACTTCGCTCCCCTTACATTGACCTCTGAATAAATTTCATTATGAAAAAATCAATTCATAATAAAAATTGCGCTCCGGTAGCGTTAATACGTAAGTACTAGTATTTGTATCAAGTAAATCTGGATATAAAGTAAGTAAGTAAATATAATATTTTCTAGTAAATAAATGGATATTTCTTCATACTTCATGATTTTTCTCTACGATGAATATTTCCGATGGTACAGATTTTTTGAAGAAAAAGTACAGATGAGAAAGATTTTTTACCCTTCTGGTACAGATAAAAATGTGGCAACACTGCACAATGGTCCAGGAGATGCATTTAAGTGGAAATTTGCATTTAGAGCTTGACAGTTATTCTCTAGACAAAAACTGTCTTAGACAAAGTTGTTACTCATGATAGAGCGCTCGTTTTTATGTTGTCAAAAATAGGGTGACTATAATTGTCGATGAAATAAAAAATCTAGCTTTCTTATCTTTATAGACAGAGGTAAACATAGTTTGACAATGTTGTAGCTACAATTATTTGAGACATCTTTGTAGAACAAAGTTTTCCTCTATCTATTGAAATAACCGATATAGCGCCTTTTTTCTGAGTTACGTTAGGGTCCCCATGAAATAAAACTGTTTTTTTTTTGCTCTAACTTTTATATTTGAAATTTAACATGCAAACTGTCTTCAAAAGACTTTAAGAGCTTACTAATACAAACATTTTTCGATGCAGAACTTGTCAATATCTCAGCTTTACTCAAAGTTATTGATATTTCTTCCCAAAAAACATGCTCTTTTTATTTGTTTGTCATTCTTTCTGGGGCAAACGTGAACAAAGTTTATTAGCGGCATTTGAAAGAGCATATTTCACTCTACATGATGTATGATTTTCAAAACTATGTTATTTTTTGTGTTTGAGTAAATTAAAATTGTAATCATAAGTTTTTGGGTAAGAAACCATCAATAACTTTGAGTAGGGTTAAACTATAGACAAGTTCTGATTCGCAAAATGTTGGTATCGATAAACTCTAAAAGTCGTACGAAGACAGTTTTGATGTAGAATTTTAAATATAAAAGTTAAAGCAGAAAAAACACGTTTTCCAATGGTCACCCTAATGCAACACAAAGAAAAGCGTTAAATCGATTATTTTAAAAGATAGAAAAAAGCTTTGTTCTACAAAGTTGTTTAAAATAACTGGGGCTACAACATTGTTGAACTATGTTTATATCTATCTTTAAAGATAAGAAAGTTAGATTTTTCATTTCATCGACAATTTTGGTCACCCTATTTTTGATAACATAGAAATGAGCGCTCTATCATATGTAACAACTTTATCTAAGACAGTTTTTGTCTAAACAATAAATATCTCCCACAAAGTTTTTTTTGGCGCCTTCTATCTGAGTTGCATTAGGGTAACTATGAAAAAAACGGGTTTTTTTACTCTAACTTTTATATTTAAAGTTCTACATCAAAATAGTATTCGTACGACTTTTAAAGCTTATCAACACCAACATTTTGCGATGTAGAACATGTCAATATCTCAATCCTGCTCAATGTTGATGGGTTTTTATCCAAAAACTCATGATTTCAATTTTAATTTAATCAAACACAAAAAATAACATAGTACCGAAAATCACATATTATATAGAGTGAAATCTGTTCTTTCAAATTCCTTATGTTCGCTCCAGAAAGAATGACAAACAAATGAAAAGAGCGTGGTTTTTGGGAAGAAATATCAATAACTTCAAGTAAAGTTGAGATATTGACAAGTTCTGCATCGTTTGTATTAGTAAGCTCTAACAGTCTTTCGAAGACAATTTGCATGTAAAATTTCAAATATAAGATTTAGAGCAAAAAAACAGTTTTTTCGTGGTGAACCTAACGTAACTTAGAAAAAAGGCGCTATAACGGTTATTTCAAGATATAGAGAAAAACTTTGTTCTACAAAGATGTCTCAAATAATTGGAGCTTCAACATTGTCGAACTATGTTTACTTCTGTCCATAAAGATAAGAAAGTTAGATTTTTTATTCCATCGACAATTATGGATTTTTGACAACATAAAAACGAACGCTCTATCATGATTAACAACTTTGTCTAAGACAGTTTTTTCTAGAGAATAACTGTCAAGCTCTAAAAGCTAATTTCCACTTAATTACATCTCCTAGCCCGTTGTGCACTGGTTACAAGTTATCTCAGAAGTACAATTCAATAAATGCGCACTTTTGCCCCGTAAATTCGCATTTGTCATTGTGTATTAAAATAAGTTTTTGTCCAACTACAAACAAAACTCGAGAAATTCTCGTACTACGTTTCGAACGTAACATATTGGGTTGGGGAAAAAGAAATGTGGTATTTCTGATCGAAATTTGACGCTTTATTTAACATACTTAAAATTATCCAATTTAAGTCAAATTTGCGCCGTTTTGTTCGTAAACTTGTTGCCATTTAGAAGGCAACTTCATTATCCCACCTTATAACCCCCCCCCCCCCTTCTTATTAGCAAAAAACTCAGACAATCAGTTTTCGCAAGCCTTTTTTCAGGCCAACTTAGTATCATCAAGAGCGTTTTGCATGGACCGGAAGAGATGATAATCGCTTGGAGCCAGGTCCGGACTATACGGTAAGTGCAATAACGGGTGTTAAATAAAAAATTAGATTTTTTTCAATACCTTTCAGTAACTCAAATAAAGAGCGTAGAATTTTCTTTCTCCAAGAAAATTGCTCTTTGGGCTCCCTAGAAACAGCACGTGCTCCGCGAACGCATTGTACGGTTCTGCGAAACGCATTTCCAGCAAGGAAAAAAGTTCACGGTGGCACATTTTAAGGAAGAAAATGTACCTGTCAGTACGATGTGGGTGAAGATACCAATAAAAAGATACCAATAACTTTTAATTACAACTGACATTTTTTGTAGCCGATGATAAGACAGTTTTATCATTTAAATTAGAAGCACACCATCCTACGAGAATATTCTGAGATGGTGGAGTGTTGGAATTGACCTATCTGGTCATGGGAACCATTTGAAATTTCAAGAAATTCACGAAAATGGACAAGTCCTAAGGCTAATATTTTTCGGAGGCGATAGAATGTCAATTTTATCATTTGAATTAGAAGCATACTATCCTCCGAGAATATTCTGAGATGGTGGAATGTTGGAATTGACCCATCTGGTCATGGGAACCATTTTAAATTTCAAGAAATTTACGATAATGGACAAGTCCTAAGGCTAATATTTTTCGGAGGCGATAGAATGTCAATTTTATCATTTGAATTAGAAGCATACCATCCTCCGAGAATATTCTGAGATGGTGGAATGTTGGAATTGACCCATCTGGTCATGGGAACCATTTTAAATTTCAAGAAATTTACGATAATGGACAAGTCCTAAGGCTAATATTTTTTGGAGGCGATAGAATGTCGATTTTATCATTTGAATTAGAAGCATACCATCCTACGAGAATATTCTGAGATGGTGGAGTGTTGGAATTGACCCATCTGATCATGGGAACCATTTTAAATTTCAAGAAATTTACGATAATGGACAAGTCCTAAGGCTAATATTTTTCGGAGGCGATAGAATGTCAATTTTATCATTTGAATTAGAAGCATACTATCCTCCGAGAATATTCTGAGATGGTGGAGTGTTGGAATTGACCCATCTGATCATGGGAACCATTTTAAATTTCAAGAAATTTACGATAATGGACAAGTCCTAAGGCTAATATTTTTTGGAGGCGATAGAATGTCGATTTTATCATTTGAATTAGAAGCATACCATCCTACGAGAATATTCTGAGATGGTGGAATGTTGGAATTGACCCATCTGGTCATGGGAACCATTTAAAATTTCAAGAAATTTACGATAATGGACAAGTCCTAAGGCTAATATTTTTTGGAGGCGATAGAATGTCAATTTTATCATTTGAATTAGAAGCATACTATCCTCCGAAAATATTTTGAGATGGTGGAGTGTTGGAATTGACCTATCTGATCATAGGAACCATTTAAAATTTAAAAAAAAATCCACGCGAATGGTTGAGGTTTATGGCAACTATTTTTTGTAGCCGATGGAATGACAATTTTTTCATTTTTGACTTAGACGACAGGATTCTATCTCGTTTCTGAAAGGACTCAAACTGGACAAATAAAAATACTTCAAGTTAAAAGGTAATATAAAAATTTATTGATGAGACTTAAAAATTATATCATTTTAATTTTCGAACATATTTCACATTGTTTTGTAGATGGAATTTTTAGCACCATATTTGGGGCTCATCTACTGCAACACCTCCGTCCACATGATTGACATGACAAAATTAGTGATTTCAAGCTGCTGCAGTATAAACAAATTTTTATTACTGCTGTATTTAGGAGTTTTATTTTGATTTGTTTCCTCTCAGAATCCATGTTTCCTAGCCCGGTCAACGGTTTCTTCAAAAGAAAGTTTTGTGCATATTTAGCTACATATACACCACAGTTGTAGTCGTCGTTTTGCTTGTCGTGCGCAATATTTTTCGAGCCGCTTTGCCAATTGGTTGAATCAAATGGTTGATTTTTAAGTCTCCGAATAGAGCTTACTGCCTTCAAAAATTCTTCTTGTACGTCCTTCAAATATGGGGATGCTGTTTCGAGAGGATCTAAATAAAAAGTTTCTCTATTCATAAAATCAGCAATGAAGAGAACCCAATGGTTCCCTCTTCCAACTTGCTTGGTGGGTGCTTGCCCAGCTCTAACATTCAAAGGAACCACCCATACTCCCGATGTATTGGTTAGAACTGGTAAAACATAATCTCGTTTCCTATCCAATACTTCTTTTAGTTGAGTTGTATCAAACAAGTTTCTCGACATGTAAGTTGATACCAATTTTACGCTTTCGACCTCACATTCTTTTATGGCCACTGCAATTATCGCATCTAAGGTTTCTCCATCCATATATGTATGTGCATCGAGCGTTTGAAGCATTTCTGAGCTTACAATCATACTACTTACTCCTATGCTCTCATATTCTGAAGGAAACTCACCGAAATACCATTTGGTGGTAACTGGAAATTCAAATCCTTTGTCAATGAATTGATGAATAGAGGACAGATTACAGGTAGTTTCTAAATCTTCTTCTAATGATCTTTTTCTGTTGTTATCACTGTTTTCCTTTGAATCTGGGTGCTTCTGTGTTGATTGTTCAAGTTGTGTGTTTAAGCTGTTAGTTTCCTGCTTCTTTTTCTTCTTGAACAAGTGGGTTGAAGCATCTTTTTGAAAGTATGGACTATGCCATTCGTCCTCTATGTCTTCTACGTTTCCGACAAATCTGTCATATTCTGCGATTCTATCATCTTGACGTTTTTTAGCATTACTTATTCCTTTATCAGTAGCGTATATATCTTCAATGTCAAAGTCGGAAAAGTGGAACAGAGATTCAATATACGATTGTAGTTTTCGAAGAAAATGTGTTATTCTTTCGTAGAGCTGACCTTTCATAACATTGTGTTTCAATGTTCGGAAGAAGCTTTCAACCCTTGCGTTTGAAATAGTATCCGGATTCGAGTCAATTTGAGATACTATTATATTTGACCACAAACAAACCACAGGCATGTATTTTTTCAAGGCGACATCTTCCAAGAATCCTTTGAAATACAGTGGGTTCTGTGATCCTTGGCTGAGATCATCTATTTGTTTTAATGTTGTTTCAAATGTTTCTTTTAACAACGCATAAAAAGGCGATCCCAAGAAGATTTTGTCCTCATCTTTTTTTAGAATTTCTGGTTCACCGATGCCAGTATAATCAAATTTACCAGCGCTTTCTGAATCGAAGCTTGTTCTATCATTAATTTTTGCATCTAGTTCTTTTAGTGATGTCTCAAGCATTCGGTTCTCATTTGCAGATCCAAAAATGCATGTCATAATGATAAACAGATCGATTAAGTCCACTAAGTTTGTAGCACGTACAGCCAATCGCATACAGTCCATGAACTTATGTTTTATGTTGATTGGAGCAGATTTCAAGTCCTTAGAAACTACATTCATGAAATGACTGTAGCATAAATGAATGATAGTGAAATTGAGATTGAGTTCTCTTATGCAAACTTTATAACAATCTCGGATATACTCTGGTAGTGTATGGTGTTGATTATTAAGAGCCCGTATCAATCCACCAATCAGTGACCAGCTCCAATCAACACTAACAATTCTCGCTATTTTATTCAATTTATTCATAGAGCTGCCTGACTCGTACGAAGCACGAAATATATTCAACCAATTGTGGAAGTCTACTGTTTTTTGGCTTTCAGTCACAAAGGTTGTTACGGGTACACTAAAATTTGACCGGTAATTGTATGCGACCAAAACATATATTTGAACACGCTTCTCAGCTTTTGAATATCGTACAACCGATCCAGTACCATCCATGTAGAAAATAGGACTGTAAGTCTTGTTTTTTCTCAGCTCTTTGAACATTTTTGTATTAAAACAAATTACACCAAAGGGCTTTCTAAACACATTTTTGATATAAGATCCGTTATCCTCAGACATTTTTATCAAATCTTGAAAATCATCAATATCCCTGTTAAGCTTCGATTTAGCTTCACTGCTAATTTTTTTCAATACATTTTTGCTGACAATGTCTACCTTCTCGAATGGTTCCCTTTTTTTCTTTTCGTTGATCAACTTAGTTCGTAATTCAAGTGGTTTTTGGAGCTGCAGTTTTTTCATATTTATGTTTCTTTTTACTCCTTTGCAATATGCCGCTTTCAGGTTTTCCCCGTGTATCAGGGTCATAGCGACATTAACATAGACATCGACTTTATATATGTTATCACCATCCGTAACAGAAACAATTTTGAAACGATAAGATCTGCAGGTCTTGTGAGCGCAGACACCATAAAATAGCCAGCCAGATTTGTTGCAATTATGAGAATTTATATTGATTATACAATAGATATTGAATTCTTCATATTTGATTTTTAACAAATCTTCTAAGGCCACTATAAAAGGCCTTCTATGCTTTTGTTGCTTATATTTAGCATCGCCAACCTTGGTTTTGCTTTGCATTATATTATGTTGATCATAATGTTTACACATTTCAATGTTCTTCTTGTTGATGTAAAAAGAACACTCGTAAATTGAAGCACCACTATAAAGTCTTTTTGTGGCAGTTGCCCCACATTCCGCAACCTTGACATTGTATTTGATCCTGTTACTGTTGCCTTTTTCTTTTATCTCTTTTCGTAGGTTTTCAAAGTCCGTTGTATTGAACACAAGTTCAGTTACATCTACATCACTGCTATAAGTAGTATCTTGTGATTTGGTCGATCCTTCAAGATCATTGGTATCAAATGAAACAATCGAGTCTTGCATGTCGTTCGTTGATCTCTCTTGCATTTGACTTACTGATGTTTCAAAAATGCGACATTCAATTTCTGGAGCATTAAGTTCCATTCCTTTCTTACATACTTTTGCAGGAAACTCGACGGATAATGATTTTATTTCGACACGCGATAAATCTGTTCCTTTCAATAAAAATCCGAATGGAGGTTGCTGAAGAATAATACATATTAATACATGAATAATTAATTGGAAATGTCATCTTACTTCGTTATCTTTTCCCGTATTATCAACGCCGTCAAAAGTAGTACTTTGAGAGTCGGCCAATTCCTCGAAATCGTTTGTGTCAAATGATACAAATGATAATGTTCTTGTTTCGACACGTGAAGGAGATGAGTTTGTTTCGGACATATGATCTGTTTTATTTAATAAAAGCTGCTAAATAACAACTATTAATACATGAATTAATAAATAGAAATGTCATCTTACTTCATGAACTCCAACGCAGTCTTGTGGCAAGCAGGCACTTTCATTCTCAAAAGAACATTCTTTGAAATTATCGATCTATAAAAATTTGAAGTTACTGTATGGCGTGACTATTTCAAAGCAATTTGATATTTTACACTTACGTTATGACTTTCAGCGGCAATTGAATGTTCAATATTCTGCGGAAATGATTTCACATTGAAAATTTCAAAATAGTTTTATTAATTTCAGGAAGCTTATAACAATTATAAGGGTTCTCACTATTCGTTCTGCACGATACTTCTTATATGTTGGATTACAAGCGAAGTTATTCCTAACTTTTTTTAAGTTAGGTGCGCATTTTTCGTTTAATCCCATTTCTACAAGAATTTCTTTCAGATTCTTAGAATTCAATTCGAATAGCTCATCCAACTCTTCTCTAGCGATCAAATCATTCGCTGCATCCCAACAATTCTGCAAAGTAATCTCAGGAGCAAACCGTTTTACGGATTTTCGATGTTTCATTAGAAGGCTTTTGATTACCTTCATACTAGGATAGTTCGTTTTATCTAATCCCATACGCTCCAAAATTACTTGCATGTTCTTAAAATTTAACTTGAAATCATATTCTAGGCACTTGGTTGAAATTAAACTGTTAACCGCTTCTAAACACATCTCTAAATTAATTTTATAAGAGGATGCCATCTTCACAGTACACATTTCTCAATCCTTATAGTACTCCGGTTGGAAAGGGTCTGACTAAATTTACTGTAGGAAAAAACGACACTAGTTTTCAAAGTCCAAATTTTCACTATAACTTTCTCTAATGGTTTCTAAATACACGTGGTGAATAAAAACTTATAAAGATGGATCATATGCTGCTCTGCTACTTTTATACTCCCTGAAATTGGTGGGGTGTTTGTCCTGTCGGCTTCGCTCGGTTAGCTCGGGTGATATTAGTTTGTTGTGTTGATACTGCTTTCATCTCACTTTCGCACGTCTCTCGGTGATGCGATTGAATGAAAAGGATAGAAATTGTTTCGGCTGGTGTACGGAAAATTAGTGTTCCAAACGAAATGGATCGTCGTGGAATGGATCATGTTCTGCTCTGGTGGGGTATTTGTCCTGTCGGCTTCGCTCGGATAGCTCGGGTGATATTCGTTTGTTGTGTTGATACTGCTTTCATCTCACTTTCGCACGTCTCTGGGTGATGCAATGGAATGACAGGTCATGTCGCAACACGTATGCGCTCGCTCCGCGTGGCGCAAACAGTAGATATTATCGTCTATTACTGCTATTAATCACCTAATATTATTCTATACACTAACTTAACGAACCAAAAAAATAAACACCCTTATTCTTGTTTTCGAACGAACACAAAACGTTCGAAAGAATGCCTCATTCGTATCCTTGGTTTCGTACGAAAGAAATCTATCCGTTCGAACATTCGAACATCGTTCGTTCGAACGAATTGCCCTATCCTCGTTTTCGTACGAAAGTGTTTTTTCATCGGTCAGTCAAACGACACTTTTGAGTAGCGAATCAGATGAAGCGTAGAAGAAAATTTAATCGATGTTTACGTTTTTGTGGTTTATTCAGACGCATAAAATACTCAAATTGATTTTCTCTAATGTTTATTTTAATTAGGGTGGGAAATTTCTATAGAAGCAGATAAAAAATATATAGACATGATTTCTTGATCTGTCGATATTTTCAATTTCGCTGCCGGAGAAAATCGTTTGGTCGTCGAGGATTAAATGAATTGCTGCTCGTTTGTGTTGAACAGGTGAACAATAATGGCTTGAGAGTTTTTAACCTGTCCTCAATTACCATCGCCAAGGTTCGAGCCATACAAATTAATAGTTTAGTTAAACGTTTTGTTTCTGAAAAAAATAATACGTGAAAATTGATGATAATTACTTAGTAGAATATCGACATGCTGAAATTTAAACTGCTTAGCCGGATGATTTTCAATTTTTATCCGTTGAATCCATTCCACGTACCGTGTTTCATCCCTTTTGATTATGAAATGATATTCCTGGTCGACATCTCTTCTTATAATAGGAAACAACGGAAATTATGTGACTGTTGGATTTCGCGTTATGATCATAGGCTTTAGTATCACTAACGCAAATTTCTCCATATTTTCATACCAATTCGTTCAACTTTTCAGACCCATTTATCATTGGGTTCTGGTGGAAACATTCAGAAGCTCTTTTAATAATACATTTAAAGAACATGTAGCAATAGTTTCTATTCATGTTTTTAAAAAGTGAACTCAGGGGTATGAATGCCACACAGAAAAAAGCGCAATTTTTATTATGAATTAATTTTGTCGTAATAAAATTTTTACTGAAGTCATAGATTAATACAAACTGAACCTACCTCAATTTCCATGCATTCGTCGGATTCCAGCTGTATTCCACTTTCAATATCATCACAACTCATCGCAATCGTTTCATTGCCGAACGAAAATTCGCCACGGCGCAACTCCGCCACCGAATATTTTCATTACGATTCGGCGCTAGAGTACGTGCTCCCGTGGCCGAGTGGTTAGCGTCCCACACTATCATGCCGGGGGTTCGGGTTCGATTCCCGTTCTGGTCGGGGGATTTTTCGTGAAAGAAAATTCTTCCGGCTTGCACTGTGGTCACGCGTATTCTAGAGCTTGCCCCTCCAGAGTACATTCAAGGCGTGTTATTCGGCATAGAAATCTCAACCAAGCACTACTAATAAAAATGACGCAAGTAATGCTGCGTTGAGAAGGCAAAAGTTTCACTGGAACGGTAGTGCCATCCAAGAAGAAGAAGAAGCTAGAGTACACAACTTCACTTTGGTGACTTAAGATAATAGCGCTGACTTAGTATTTTTTTTATTTTGCGCTTTTTTATGTCGAAATATTTTTCAGTGTTGATCTTAACGCCTACAGAAAATGTATAGCAGACCAGGAGACAGACACTTCTGTCGTCAAAAATTTCGGCGGTCGACGCCATATTTGAAAATGTCGACGCCGGTTTTTTTCAACAAGAAAAATGGGGCCAACGGCGACCGCCGCTAGCTTATTTTTCTAGTTGACTCGATCGGCTACGGATGTTTTTAGTTCATTCAAGTCTGTTCAGAAGATCGGGACTATCCTGTACCGCCTAGTATGGAAACGACCCCGTGTTAACACTAGATTTACCAGCTATTTATATATACCTATTTCTACCAGCACCAGTCAAAATGACTGGTGTATAAGAAAAAATGAATATTGTGGTTCCAGTCTGTACTATTACTTATCAAATGGCGAAAATAAGTTGAACAATATTAATTGTGATAGATAAATGGACTAATAGACATTGTCAAATAACAAAACACTTAATTGTTTACAGTTTGTTGCTCACAATAGATTTTGCAGTGTATACACTTTCTACATAGACTTTTTTTGCATTTATTGCAAATATTTGTAGTCTTATTGTTATTAAAATATTCTATTTGACACCATTTGCGTACAGAAACAGTGCCATTTGTAGTTGGTATATCAGCTTCGTGTGGTATTTGCCTTGAAGTCTGATATTCTGAAGCAAGTTCTTTTGCTAATTGAAACAGAAAGTCTTCTCGTGAGATATTTTCTCCTGTTATGTTTTGTTCAATATCCAGCTATTTCTTCCGGCTGAAACTAAATTATTGAAAAACAGTTGAAGTGGTCACCTTCTGGAACCTGATTTCCATTCGATCAGTGACATCGACGCCAAAATATGTCTGGTTGCCAATAGAAGCGCGTATCGTTCCAAGCAACGAAGTATTTTGAGATCTTAATTTTAACGCCAAAGGAATACTTGTAAAAAATATCAGTTTTACGCTCCTTCATGGTATACGGTTCAAGAAATTTCATTACGACAAATTTGCATAGGGGGATTGATGCATTTCGAGTCTCGCTTTTTCCTAAATAAGGAAAGCCATTTATCACATATTTCGTCTCTACATCAGACGCCAATTAGAATTTTATGCTAAATTTATGGGGTTTGTTTGGAAAATACTGAGTAAATCTGCATCTGGCCTCCGATGGAAAAAGTTGCTTATCCCCGGTAATATAAGTTCATCCCCTGTTTGAAGCTATTTCCTTCGTACGCCCCACGCGCGCACAATATTGCAAGAGATGCCTTCAATTTTTCTTGTGTAATTGTCCACTTTTTTCCAAAACTCGAGAGGCTTCTAACTCTGTACAAATTCGTATATGTTCCAAAATATGGTTATCAATCAGTAATTGGAACGCACTACTTAGATTCCCGTTCATAATATTTCTTTCAGCATGTGCTGTTGGACCGTGTACATCTTTGAAATTACTATGAACTAGTAATCTACCAGCAACACCTCCTTCTTCAATTCTCGTTCAAATAGTTCCGTCTAAAGCAATTTCAGTTTGCTGATTTGGTACGCTTGATTGGAATTTTTACGCAACCACTGTCGCTTGGCTCATCTATATTGTCATCATCAGGAATTTCCTCATCACTACTCTCGATAATAGCACTGTTATCATCACTTCCTTGAGAATCAATTTTTCTATCTAACAAATCATCGCCGCTGTCGTATAATTCACTTTCCACATCTGAACATTCCAGAGGTATGCTGGTTGCATTTTCTAAATATGCAGAACATTTTCAGGGGCTGACAATTGCTGTCAAAATATGTTGAAATTAAAACGCTCTCATACATTTCTTCATAGAAACATGCACCAGTCAGTTTGACTGGTACTGGTTTAAATGTCAATAACAAAAAAATATATTTGTTAGTAATAAATATTAAGTAACATTAAGTTTATAAAATGTTTTTTCTACTTATAGCTACAAAAGTCATAACATCATTTCGGAAAGCAAATGTAATATGTCGTAGGAATTTTAAATTGAAATTGCACGACCAGTCAAAATGACTGGTCTGGTAAATCTAGTGTTAAATAAGTTGCAAGTGGTTGCTCACGGAAGTTACGAAGGCTAAATTCGCGTTCAGTGGATTCAGTAGTAGATGTATATGTATGACAGAAGTGGAGAAAAAGGAATGAAAATGAACAATCGATCATTACCAGAAGTGATGACAACGCGGTTAGATCCAGGAAAAAATCAATACAGTTTTTTTTTATATAATTACGCCTAATTGATCTACTGATTGTAGGACGTCTTCTATTCATTTAAAGTGAATACTCACGGGAAAAAGTATGGCGAAATAAGATTTAAATTAATAACAATTTGCAGAACAAGATATTTTTCTCTAGGCTCAATCTGAGAGGAGAACTTGAATTCCATTACTCAGTGGGTTAGGTATTACCTCTGACTACCAAGGAGTCGCAAAGAAAACCCTATTGTAAGATTTATATCACTTGAAAGCATACGTTTACTTATAATAAAAATACTTCAGCTTCAAGTCGTCTGAACGAGACTGATCTGAGGAGGTTTCTTATTCAGAAAATCGGAACAAAGTCGAATGATTAATATCACTCGATAATAGTCGATTTCAACTTTTTTTTCGTAAATTTAAGCCGGGAGTCTCGAGTCATGGTTAAGAAGTGTTCTCGATGCATCGATTTCGCGAACTGAAAATTAATATCGACTAGCATTTCCGAAAATACTAGACTATCCCATGTTGTAGGTTGCTCAACCGATCAAAAATTCGTTTCCTCATATATTTTCTCAAATATTCTTAATTTTTTAAGCACTTTTTTGTGAGAATATGATGAGATTTTACAATAAAACATGAAACAATATTTTGGAATGGGTTAATCACGTTTTGGAATCGGCGCCTATCCGGCTCGACTAAGAAAATCTAGAACTGGACTATAATATTGATCGGCTAAATTTTAGAGAAACTTAGTTTATTCGACCCAAAAAATTATTTTCTTTTTGAATATTTTTTCATTGACCGATGTAATATTTGGTCCAGAGATGTAAGCTGATTTACATTTAAGCCGCGATTCATTAGCCATCGAAGCAAATTAATTGGTCGACTTAAGCTGACTTTCTTGTTATGAACGATCAATTTTTGAAGCCGCCATTCAAATTCAAAAACGATTATTTTAGCAGTAGATGCCGGTTTGATGACTAATGGAAAGACTCGTGTGTCTAATTAAAATGAAAAAAATGTCATTCCATCGCCTCCAAAAAATATCAGCCTTAGGACTTGTCCATTTTTGTGAATTTCTTGAAATTTCAAATGGTTCCCATGACCAGATGAGTCAATTCCAACACTCCACCATCTCAAAATATTCTCATAGGATGGTATGCTTCTAATTCAAATGATAAAATTGACATTCTATCGCCTCCGAAAAATATTAGCCTTAGGACTTGTCCATTATCGTAAATTTCTTGAAATTTAAAATGGTTCCCATGACCAGATGGGTCAATTCCATCACTCCACCATCTCAGAATATTCTCGTAGGATGGTATGCTTCTAATTCAAATGATAAAATCGAAATTCTATCGCCTCCAAAAAATATTAGCCTTAGGACTTGTTCATTGTCGTAAATTTCTTGAAATTTAAAATGGTTCCCATGACCAGATGGGTCAATTCCAACACTCCACCATCTCAGAATATTCTCGTAGGATGGTATGCTTCTAATTCAAATGATAAAATCGACATTCTATCGCCTCCAAAAAATATTAGCCTTAGGACTTGTCCATTATCGTAAATTTCTTGAAATTTCAAATGGTTCCCATGACCAGATGGGTCAATTCCAACACTCCACCATCTCAAAATATTCTCGGAGGATAGTATGCTTCTAATTCAAATGATAAAATTGACATTCTATCGCCTCCGAAAAATATTAGCCTTAGGACTTGTCCATTATCGTAAATTTCTTGAAATTTAAAATGGTTCCCATGACCAGATGGGTCAATTCCAACACTCCACCATCTCAGAATATTCTCGTAGGATGGTATGCTTCTAATTCAAATGATAAAATCGACATTCTATCGCCTCCAAAAAATATTAGCTTTAGGACTTGTCCATTATCGTAAATTTCTTGAAATTTCAAATGGTTCCCATGACCAGATGGGTCAATTCCAACACTCCACCATCTCAGAATATTCTCGTAGGATGGTATGCTTCTAATTCAAATGATAAAATCGACATTCTATCGCCTCCAAAAAATATTAGCCTTAGGACTTGTCCATTTTCGTGAATTTCTTGAAATTTCAAATTATTCCCATGACCAGATGGGTCAATTCCAACACTCCACCATCTCAGAATATTCTCGTAGGATGGTATGCTTCTAATTCAAATGATAAAATCGACATTCTATCGCTTCCAAAAAATATTAGCCTTAGGACTTGTCCATTATCGTAAATTTCTTGAAATTTAAAATGGTTCCCATGACCAGATGGGTCAATTCCAACATTCCACCATCTCAGAATATTCTCAGAGGATAGTATGCTTCTAATTCAAATGATAAAATTGACATTCTATCGCCTCCGAAAAATATTAGCCTTAGGACTTGTCCATTATCGTAAATTTCTTGAAATTTAAAATGGTTCCCATGACCAGATGGGTCAATTCCAACACTCCACCATCTCAGAATATTCTCGTAGGATGGTATGCTTCTAATTCAAATGATAAAATCGACATTCTATCGCCTCCAAAAAATATTAGCCTTAGGACTTGTCCATTGTCGTAAATTTCTTGAAATTTAAAATGGTTCCCATGACCAGATGGGTCAATTCCAACACTCCACCATCTCAGAATATTCTCGTAGGATGGTATGCTTCTAATTCAAATGATAAAATCGACATTCTATCGCCTCCAAAAAATATTAACCTTAGGACTTGTCCATTATCGTAAATTTCTTGAAATTTCAAATGGTTCCCATGACCAGATGGGTCAATTCCAACACTCCACCATCTCAGAATATTCTCGTAGGATGGTATGCTTCTAATTCAAATGATAAAATCGACATTCTATCGCCTCCAAAAAATATTAGCCTTAGGACTTGTCCATTATCGTAAATTTCTTGAAATTTCAAATGGTTCCCATGACCAGATGGGTCAATTCCAACACTCCATCATCTCAGAATATTCTCGGAGGATGGTATGCTTCTAATTCAAATGATAAAATCGACATTCTATCGCCTCCAAAAAATATTAGCTTTAGGACTTGTCCATTATCGTAAATTTCTTGAAATTTCAAATGGTTCCCATGACCAGATGGGTCAATTCCAACATTCCACCATCTCAGAATATTCTCGGAGGATAGTATGCTTCTAATTCAAATGATAAAATTGACATTCTATCGCCTCCGAAAAATATTAGCCTTAGGACTTGTCCATTTTCGTGAATTTCTTGAAATTTCAAATGGTTCCCATGACCAGATAGGTCAATTCCAACACTCCACCATTTCAGAATATTCTCGTAGGATGGTGTGCTTCTAATTTAAATGATAAAACTGTCTTATCATCGGCTACAAAAAATGTCAGTTGTAATTAAAAGTTATTGGTATCTTTTTATTGGTATCTTCACCCACATGTCAGTACGGTATATCGTATCCTGAGTTCCCTGAACGTAGAGCGGAAGGTCGGAAGTGGTCGTCCGGTAACGATAATGACGAAGCAGAGGAAGACATCGTTAAAGAAGCTGTTTAACAACAAGGACGCAACCAGCCTGCGTGACGCCGGTCGGAAATATGGCTGCTCCCACGTATTGATCCATCGGACCCTCAAGATGGAAGGAAGAAGACGAGGTCGCCGGAGTACACGGAAGAGCAGATTGAGACGGTTAAATCACAGTGTCGGTGGATGACCAAAAAATACCACGGGACGTCTTTCGTTCTGGACGACGAAAGCTATTTTCCGCTGTCCAATACGCATATTCAGGAAATGATAATTACTACTCCAGCGACAAGTCATCCAAGCGATCTGACAATCAACCAACAAATCTATCGAGAAGAGTGCCTCGATAAAATCCAAAGATGTGTGAGCGTTGTCCTGGTGGAAAACAACACCATTCCTATTGATCATTTCTGTCCGCTTCTGTTCAATCGCCTGCTTCAAACGGTCAAGTTGCTCACAGTAGAGAACCGAGTTGAGGGTCTGGCCATAGTTGAGCAGCTCATAGTGGATGATTCCCTTCCAATCCCACCAAACACACAACAAAACCTTTCTGGCCGTCAATCCGGGCTTGGCGATGGTTTGGGCCGGCTCACCGCGCTTCGACCACGACTTTTTTCGCTTTGGGTTGTCGTACGTGATCCACTTTTCATCACCAGTTACCATCTTCTTCAAAAATGTCGTCGAGTTCGTTCCGTTTCAGCAGTGCATCGCAGGCGTTGTTTCGGTCTAAAAAAATGTTTTGCGTCAATTCGGGTGGCATGTATCCAGCTTTTTTGGATCCCAATCTTCTGCAAATGGTTCCAAACGGTTTTATGGTCTATACCTAGAACGAAATCGATCAAACCAACGCTGTGCTGTGCGAATCGTTACAGTATCGGGTCCATAAACTACACGGATTTTTTTCGGCCGCCTTCGTTGCAGTTTTACCGCCTGCGAGGTAAAAACGTAAAATATGGCGAATTTCTTGCTTGGTGGACTCCATCTTTGACGCGCTATAACTTGAGACTGAAAAGGACAATCACAATACTGTCAAAAGGACACTTGTAGCACAGATTGTCGTCTTTAAATAGCCGTATAGTATGACTCGATGCGATGAGTACAACACAAGATATGTTTAAGTGTTGCCATATATTGACAGTATACGACATTTCTTTTTCCCCAACCCAATATATAGTTACAATTTGGTAAGCAAACTGAATTTTATTTGCTTTTATTTCAAGAGTTATTGGACGGCACGAATTTCAATCATGCTCAGCTTTTACCACGTGAAGTGATGATTCTTTAAAATAAGCACACCGGCGATACACATATTGTAATGTAAAGGCCAACTGTCGTTCATTCCTACAACCCTATTTCGGAATACGTTTGAACTCCGAGCGTTTCGTTATCAAACTCCGAACATACGCCATATGTCCCCTCTCGATCCCATCTCGCGCTGGCAGTAATTGTCAGCTAGTCCCACCCAAACATCGGAGACCACATACGTTAAATCAGAGATTCGAACTCTCTTAGCACCCAGGTGTTTGGTGGCGAAAACCAATTTAAAGTTTTACATATTTATTTCGACTCTCCGGCTTGAAATACAGATCCGTATACACATCCACCCACACACAATCCGGCTTTTCAACTGGTTTGTTCACAGTTTCAACATCGGAAGGAAGGACTTTTTTGTTCATCCGATTTCCACATTTCACCATTCCATTCCTGTTCCCCTTTCGCTTTGCGCTTGTTCCGTTCAAGTTTAGCTTCGATTGAACCACGGCATTTAAACGATATTTTTCACAGTCTATCCGGTGAAAACAGAAAAAAAAAAGCAAAGCTTGGCGAATGATTTTGCCACGAATTCCTGCATGCTAGGAATTTATCAGAAAATTTGCTCCTCATCCTGTGTGTGAGAGAGAGAGAGCGCCGGTTGGGAAATATTCACCTAAAAGCTTTTTAACTCCGACTCCAAGTTTGTGCTGGATGCAACGTTGGAAGCCCCACGAGTGGGACCCGATTTTATTTGACTTCTTTATGACTTTTGCTATGCTCTACCGGGGGCTGGCTGTGGCTCTCTGATGCAACAGATCGCCCCGGAAAAAAGATGCTATTTTTCTTCCCTCGGCTCGGTGCTGCACAAAGTGCATCCCCATGAAGTCGATAGTTCGAATAAGTGGCAGTAAATTCGGTACTAAAGAGGCAAATAGTTTTTTGCAGTATTCACCGTTCGAGAGTTTGGAAATCGTTTTGTCGACGAAACGAATCGGTTAGTACCTAAATCACAACGGAGGTTCCTTTTTCTCCTCCGGTTCACTAAATAGACTGCCTTAAATCGAAGCCGTCTCACCCCCTTCGGTCGGGACAAAAAGTTTTGTCTAGAGCGTGAAATCCATCGGGGATTAATTTCAACAGACATGCCGCGCAAATGGTGCCAGCTATCGTGCGTTCAGGTGGCGGTTGGAGGTTTTATTTTGCCTAGACTGATTTAACACCTTGAAAGGGTCGTTATTGGATTCCCCCTCTGTTCTGGCTAACCCTGTCAGATCTCAAACAGGAAGTTAGGTTGGTGAAATAGGAGAGGATTGTGAGTCAAAATAAAAAAAAGCGGTTGAATGATTACTGCTGATTTTACAATTTCATCTCACCAACGTTGCACACGCGTTTTACTGGGTGTTTACAAGAGTAATAGTTTTGTCATGCTCAATTTTAAGATGATTTATTTGCAATCGAGCATTCAAAGAGGAGTGAAGGAAAATCGCCCAGCCTAATTCACACCGTTTCACGCAACATATCTGAATCGCTTCTCGAACTCGTTTGAATTGATTTGATTTGATTTTTATTGCGACTGACTTCCCTGGAGAGAAAGCGAAAACGACTCCCTTCGACCTCGCCACCGTACAAAATATGAACTAGCGTAACCCAGTCGCCAGTTTGGTTTGTGATAATATAATCCAAGGAATTATCCTTCCAACCGCAGACACACATTATGCACACACGAGCGACTTGATTAGACTCGGACTCGGACTCTTACAATCTTATGCCATTTTTACGAGGCTCTAAATTTGTGTGTTTTATTGTGTAATTCCGTATCTTTTATTTCTCACTATCGTAACCATCTCACTACTTTCCACTCATTTCAAGCCGGAACGTAGCATGTGACCAACGGAACCCAATCCCGCCGTCAAATGGCCACGAAACCAGAAGCCACTCACTAACAATTTAGCGGTGGACTAAATTATGTCGATCGCAATCTAAAAGCCATACATAAATTTGCGTGGTTGAATCCATTTCAACGGCTTGGCGCACTGTTTCGGCCGCACTGTGGATCCCCAACTCCTTGGCTAGGTAGAGCAAGTGGGAGAGCAGGAAAAAAAATAACAAAACATATGCAAATTAATTTGGTAGGACAAGATAATCCCCATAAAACATGGGGAAATGTCGTGACCTGGATATCCAATGTGGATATATTCAAGATAGTTTAGCAATGCGAGTTCGAGGATCATACTGGATATCAAATGTGTGTGAAGTGTACTTTCTCACAAATGTTCTGAGTTTTCGAGGATCTTTGGTTGTTTGAGTGATGAGTTTTAATTTGGTAAACGGATTATTAGATCTGTGTAGCTTCTTCTCACATTCGATTTTAGAAACTTCCGAATCTTCCAAAACAGCAATTCCAAATGAAATCGTCCTGAAAATGCAGATTTTAAAAACTTGTATTTTTGATTCCAATGAAAGTGTGTTTTCCGTTTGGGTTGGAGGAAATATGAGTTTTCCACAGCAATTGGGAATTTTTTGACTCAAGCGTAACTTTTGACAAGGGCGTATCGATTTGCGTAAGAGAAATCTTTGATAATTTATATCTCGAAAACTATGAGTCGTTCCGAAATAGTGTCTTAAAAAGAGTTATACAGTATTGATGGTTCAATATGAAAAAAATTACACTAAGAAAAAACACTAAGAAAAAAAATTAGTACTCTTTTTTTTATTTACAAAATAAAAACTCAATTTGCAGTATACAAAATACATATTTTTTAATTTTTTTTTAATTTATTCAAACAATATAGAAGTCATGCAGAAAATTACAAAAATGGGCCCAAGATGGTAAAACCATTTTGTGGAACATCGAGTTTTTAGGAATTTTCGAAACTTCGAATTTTTGTATGTTAACAATCATTTTTAGCCACAAATTATGAATCCTGATGTGATTTAAAACAAAAAAGGTTATTATCAATCTCCTTCTAAATGTAGCCATTCTCGAAATATTTAAAAAAATATTTCTAATTTATTGTCTTTTTTATAGTAAACTAGCTGACCGGGCAAACGTTGTTCTGCCAAATAAATTATTTCTAGTGAATATTTTGAGTGTTGAATAAAACACACTAATGTATTGTAAGTGTGTTTGAATATTTTAACGATCTTTAAAATAAATCGGATGTGACCGATAAAAAAACGAATTAAATGATTTGAACGGAAGGTTATATGATGTTTCTTGGTGTATTTCATTAACGTAACTGACATGTTTGATCTTTCAAAAGTTAAACGTCAACTGAAAAAAGTAATATAAGTTTGTCGTAAAGTAGAAAAAATGAAATATAGAAAATCAATATTTATTGCTGTCTCCTTGTTAGAAAATACGTGCATGTGATTTTCAACATGGCTTAGTTTATAACAGCTTGGTCTCGTTCATAAATTGGAAAACAGCGATACGCCAGCTAACTTCAATGGAGCTGATTAATCGAACTGTTAGGAATCGCTTTATTTTATCGTTGTCGTTCAATCGAGGAGTATTCACATCGGTAATCTAAGTTTGAAACACAGCCATATTGCTTCCTTTATTCATGGATGTTTTTATTACTCTTCACCGATTTGTAGAACTCAATATTCATATATGCATATGAGTGATCGGATTTTACAATTCAATCGAAATCGACTTTTACACTCTTAAATTCGGTCGCCTTGTCGCGAAACAATGGTCAAAATAAGTCTTCCGTATTTGTGGTTCAATTTATTCTCTATCTGATCGGCATAATTCCGGAAATAATTCTAAATTGTTGAAATTTGAATGAAAATTATTATTCGATTTCGTTTGGATGCTAAATTTGTTTTGAATGTGTTTGAATGCTAAATTTTGCGTGTTTATTCCCCCTGAAAAACCATTACTATTTTTGCTTCATAGAAATGGAACATGGAGACCAATGTTGTTTACGTCGAATTGCGTGGCAAGTTTGCTCAACTCAATTGGACTTGAGCTTGAACAGAATGCAAAATTGCGCTTTTTCCATTCAACAGAATACAACCAACAGTATGTGGGGACGAATACGATCGAACTTCATTTTGTGTTTGAACACACGCGCAATGTCATGACAGTGCATTGCGCTTTGGTCTGGCTATAACTAAAGCTGTGTCGGCGTTGCTCATGATAGTTTCTCGCAAGTGAATGTATTATTCCTCGCACCACTTTTGTTGATTGTGTAGTAAGAATTGCAGTCGCTCAATCTCTACCTTCGCGTATATATCGACCATAAATTGTTGGCACAGCTTACGATATCTTGAATTGGCGTTTCTTGACCATGTCAAATCACCATCATAATCACAAACATAAAAATCCATCGAGCGCGCCCTCTGTTTGTTTCGTCGCATGTTTATAAATATTCAATCAAAATGAGAAATGATGTTCATAATGAATTAAGTATCTG
The DNA here is from genome assembly GCF_029784135.1 of Toxorhynchites rutilus septentrionalis. Lineage (NCBI taxonomy): Eukaryota > Metazoa > Arthropoda > Insecta > Diptera > Culicidae > Toxorhynchites > Toxorhynchites rutilus. The sequence continues at coordinate 131,191,641 of NC_073744.1, read as the reverse complement.
TGACGGGGTCTCGTTGGTCTAATGTTTATGCAAGAAATTTTTCGTTAAAGAAACCCTTCTGATTTGCACTATAGTCACGCGTATTCTTGAGCTTGCCACTCCAGAATACATTCAAGGCGTATTGTTCGTCATAGAAATCTCAACTATTTACTAATAAAAATGACGCAAGTAGTACTACGTCCCAAGGTTTGCCACCTTGGGAACGTTAGTGCCATTGAAGAAGAACATAGCGAGGGTCGTATGAACGGTCGTATGAACGCAATTCCAGATTATTGTTTTTTCTTCGCATTAAATTTCTCGTGTCACCGTGTTATCATGATTCCAGCAGCGCTTGTGCTTTGGATCTACACACGTGCTCTCCAGCTGATGTTTTATCAGGGTTGATGGCAATAGCGTAATTGTCATTTTGTAATCCGAGCAAATGTGATTTGAAGAATTTCGATAACTCATTGTGCTCATTCAAAAAGGCTTCCAGCTCGTCGGAGATGCTCCCTGCTTTAGATGAATTGATGTTACTTGTGTATTTGTAGATGGATGTTCAATGAAGCGGGCGTTACGCCATCAGTCATTGAACAACTTAAATGAATTCTTTCTGTTGAAAAAACGAACAACGGTTAAATTATTAGAATATTTTTGACACAAAAATAATAAAATCGCAATTAAAAATAGGGAATTGGAGTCAAAATTTAAGGTTATATGTGGTCAAATTTTTGAAAAAAAAAATCCAGCTTTTTTTTCTGCATAGAGTCACCCTATTCGGTATTAAATGTATGGTTATCGGTATCCTACCGGTATCATATATAGTTTACAACCTACTCTCATACCTACCAAGTATTTTGAGTATAATTTCATCAAAATCGGTCGAGCCGTTTCGGAGGAGTTCGGTAGCAAACACCGTGACACGAGATTTTTATATATATAGATAATCCCTTTTGATATGTTTGTCATGTTATACCGTCATGTTCATGAAATATTATGAATTTGCTTATAATTTCCAACAACTTTTCCAAATACATCATTAAGGTTGATTTTTTGACTCAAGCGTAACTTTTGAAAAGGGCGTATCGATTTGAGGAAGAGAAATCTTTGATGATTTATATCTCATAAAATATGAGTCGCACCGAAATAGTGTGTTAGAAAGAGTTATAGAGTATTGTTGGCTTAATTTGAAAAAATATATACACTGAGAAGAAAAATTAGTACTCTTTTTTTTATTTACAAAAAAAAATTTTAATTTGCAATATCAAAAAATATGTATTTTTTTATTTTTTTTTCAATTTTTTCATACAAAATAGAAGTCATGTAGAAAATTTCTAAAATGGGCCCGAGATGGTAAAACTATGTTTGACGAACTTTGTGGAACATCGAATTTTTAGGAATTTTCGAAACGCTTTTAATTTCCAACAACTTTTCCAAATACATCGTTATGGTAAAGACATATGTTTAGGAGTTACGTTACGAAACATTCGAAGACATGTGGGTTAATACAAAACGTAGCGAAACTAAAAAATCTTTTTTATCTCAATACAAACTTCAATCAATCAAAAAAAATGTTGGAAATTATAAGAAAATTCATAAAATTTCGTGAACATGACGGTACAACACGACAAATATATTAAAAGAGATTATTTACTATAAACAAGATTATAAATTAGAAGTATTTTTTTAAATATCTCGAGAATGGTTGTATTTAGAAGAAGATTGATAATAACCTTTTTTGTTTTAAATCACATCAGAATTCATAATTTGTTCGAAGTTTCGAAAATTCCTAAAAATTCGATGTTCCACATATTTCGTCAAAAATTGTTTTACCATCTTGGGCTCATTTTTTAAATTTTCTACATTAGTTCTATTTTATATGAAAAAATTGAACAAAATATAAAAAATACATATTTTTTGATGTCGCAAATTAAAATTTTATTTTGTAAATAAAAAAAAAATTTCTTCTCAGTGTATATTTTTTTCAAATTAAGCCAACAATACTCTATAACTCTTTCTAAGACACTATTTCGGTACGACTCATAGTTTTTGAGATATAAATTATCAAAGCTTTCTCTTAGTCAAATCGATACGCCCTTTTCAAAGGTTACGCTTGAGTCAAAAAATTCCCAATTGCTGTGGAAAACTCTTATTTCCTCTAACCCAAACGGAATACACACTTTCATTCGAATCAAAAATACTCATGTTTTGTCATTTTTCGATTTCATTTCGAATTACTCAAAATTGAAGCATTGTGTTCAGTGGGCTCTAAGTTTACTTAGCATCCGCGTGCTATAGAAGAGTCTTTGTTGGCCGATTTTTATGAGAAAATACAAAAGCAAAGTATATTTCAGTGCATCGTTTTGTTTCACAAACTTCCGCAATTCGCAGCTCGATATTTTCGCCTTCCCAGATTTGGTTAGGTTTGTCATCGGAAAGCTAGTGAAGGTTTGACGTAGGGCTTCGTCTTTCATTTCTATACCAGGGTGTAAGTTCAAAGTTTCGAAAACGAGAGAATGACGCTTGGAGTGCAATGTTTTGAACGTTAATACCTCTTTGACGGCCGAACGGAGTGGTATGATAATCACTTCATCCGAAAGACAAAATGTACAAGAGTTATATGTTTGTTAATTTTTGACCGAAAATTTGTTTCGATAGTCAAAAAAATGCTCTGAAAACAGATTATTGAAATCACACAAATTCGTATATAAGCTGACGCTTGTTATTACGATGTGAGCCGGGGAAGGTCACGCTCACACGCCTATGGATTATGCTCTTCTCTCCCAGTTCCATTTCTTTTCTGCAGTCGGACTAAGCGGAGCCGCATTGTTTCATGAAAACACCAGTTCTATTATCGAATCCTTTCCGATAATGAGCGTCAATAATTATTTTCCGGCTAAACGAAGTGGTATGATAATCACTTCATTCGAGAGATAAAATGTCTAAGAGTTATATGCTTGTTGCTTATTGATTGCTAAGCCAACGTTAGTCCTACGTCCACCTTACGGTTATATCACAGATATAACCCACTTCCAGTTTCCTTAAAATAATGTCGCAAAGATTTTCACGGTTGATAAACTGGAGGCGATACATCTGGTGAATAAAACGGCTGTGGTTGCAAATTCAACTCGAAAAGGCGCGAGACATGAGGCCTGACATTACCTGGTAGAACTGAACGATTCTATTATTTTCTTATTCGAGGCTTCTATCCGGGATGGCTGACTTAGGCTCATCAAGTTGCGAGCAAAACTGATGTCAGTTGGCTAAGAATGAATCGTAAAACGATTTTGAAGTTTGTTTGTTGATATTTTTTTTGGATTTGTGTTTTTTTGAATTTTGCTACGTAATTTTGAGGAATTATTTAGTTTATTTTTTCTATTTTCAAACGAGAGAATTAAACTGAATATTGTACGTTTCATAGATAATTTATTTTTCATTGAATATAATTTTCTAAGAGTGCTCCGTGGTCGAGTGGTTGGCGTCAAACTGGCACATACATATTACACCGGGAGTTCGGGTTCGATTCCCGCTCTGGCCGAGAGATGTTTCGTCAAAGAAATTTCTTTCGACTTGCACTGTGGTCACGCATATTCTAGAGATTGCCACTAAGAATACATTCAAGGCGTATTATTTGCAATAGAAATCTCACCCACGTACTAATAAAAACGACGCAAGTAATTCTACGTTGAGAAGGCGAAGTTCCACTAGGAACGTTAGTGCCATTGAAGAAGAATCTTCTAACATTCCCTAGCATAATCTTCTCCAAGGTCCTTCTAAAACTTTGGAATTGTTCGTCCATCTTCCAGATGCAATTCCGGATCCTCGTGGTCAGCTGGTTGGTATCCGTGGCCCGCCAATTGTACACCTGGCCACTGAGGGAACCGAAAAAATTTCCGACCGGACGGCACTGGGGCAAGTTGGTCGAGTTCCGTTCCTTGGGTACGTACGGTATCTTTCCTCGAGGTACACCAACGTCTTCTTGGCGTAATGGGAAGATGCCTTGTTCGGTCCCTACTCCCAAAGATACTTATTGTTTAAATAGAAAATAGTTAGAAATTCGACTAGAAGATAGTCACATTTTGTAAAACATCAGAAAACTAGCCATTTTTTTCTTATTTTGTAACTGTCAGTCCCAGTCAGTCAGCACTTTTCAACTGAAAAGCTCAACGTTGGCCCCTAGGGACCGACGCGGATCTCAACGTGTTAAAGCTTCTCGCATACTTTGCCACTTACACGGGCCAGACCAAGAAGGATGAATATTCACGTTTATGTTCTCCTTTTTACTCTCAGAAAACACTTTCCAGCTTTATTTTATAATGAGGTGTAATATTATCACGCATTTATTCGACAGCACCAGTTGCTATGTGGATAGCGTAGTCGTGTGAAACAGACTTGCAGATACATACATACATAACATAAAAACATTTTAAAGCTTTGGAAAAAGGTGCTTTTATGTTATATTTTAAATTCAGCATACCCTTCAGTACAGGAAAAAGCATTTTTTTCTGCCGAAGATGAATTTTAGAAACACGGAACTAAGCTAATTAGGCTGTTTGGTGTTATTATAACCTGATACTTGACGTAGCACTTCTTTAGAGTATTTGTTCATGTTGATTTTGAAAAAACATACGCTGCAGTTGAGCACCTTGACGCTACTGACTTCAACCCGTGGCGCGACATATTAATTCGCTCGAGGTTGAGTTCAGGAAAATTTGAGCTCAAGATCGAGTAAGGTTATTTAGAAAGCCTCGAGAGACACCGCCATCTGACCGCTAGTGGTGAATTATGACAATTCCGATAGTTTTACTTCTTCTTTTCTTTCTTGACGGAGCATTCAAAACTTTCGATTCATTCGTCTCCATTGATTGATTTTTTGACGTAGAACTACGTCTTTCATTAAGGGTGCCAAATCAGAAAACAGGTCACGTTTTTATGAAATAAGGTTAACGTTAATAACTATTTTTGCCGCGAACGAATTTTGGCGATTTACATACCAAACGAATCGGAAATTCCCTAAGATTTGCTTGATTTGCTATACATTACAATCCAATACTCTGTGTATGGTTTAAATTGATGAAAATTGGAAGCATTTCCTCATACATTTGTTCTGTCCATTTGTGTGCTTTTTCGAACAGAGCTGTCAATAACGAGTAACTTATCGACAAGCAGCGAAGGGGAAATCTCCGTGAACTTCGACAAGCAGAACGAAGGGGAATATTTGCCTAGAGTATAAACAGTGGATCTTGCTGAGGCAAACTTCATTCTTCGTGAGATCACCGACTGAACAACATCGTTGCTGGGCGATCTGGACGATGAGGAATCGAATGATTTTCTCAAGGCAATGGGGGTGGAGCAGTAATATGAGGAAAGAGTAGAGTTTTCCAAGGGCCTTTTTGAAGGCTAGAGACGAATGAACTGAAGAAGTTTAAAGTCTCTTTAATTCAACAAGGAAAGGAAGGAAAGTCAAACTTTCAGTATCGTTCTAGATACGAAACAATGAACATCGCTTGTTCTACCTTGTTTTGCGCCATCACATGTCTTCGTTTCGGACTGAACTGTGGACGTGACCAAATTACTCACTCGCTGATGACTCTGGCATAGCAATCATTGCATCAAACTGACGCCATTGCATTAATGTTTTGAGTTACACAATTGTATGGGGAATCATCAAGCTAGGCTGTCGTCAGCTCACCACGAAAATAAATGTTCTGGAGTTTTGTCAGTGATTTGATTTCGCATGACGACAGGAAAACTGAAAAAAATGAAAAAAATGATGAAAGCTGAGCTAATCTAGACAGGCAATATTAACAGAAAGGGCTTCTGTAGAGAAGAGCGCAAAACAGAGAAAAGTGTGTGTATATTTAGTTGCTTCAAGCCATCGATATACGGATATTTGCGTGCGTACGTGCGTGCTTCATAACCCGTACGTAATAATAATGCATCTTCGCTACGCTGAAACCCCATTTGTAATGAAAAATATAAACAAGGAGGGGATATAGCGGGAGGGAATTATTTACGCTAGGGTATTAGTGATAGATCTCTGCTGAGGCAGATATTCAACCTTTTTCCAAGCAGTTAACATTGTTTGTTTTCTGTCATCATGAAGGCTTCGTTGGTGCCTTTGACATTGCATCAATGCATTGAATTGACGCTACGGTGAAGCAGGTGCACCAAAAAATTATTTGGGGAATACCAAGTTATTCAATGAGTTATAATAAGTCATTAATTTATTAGGGTTCGCGTGCAGATAGAGTTTATTTCGCTTATTTAGTCACCAAGAAAGTAAAGTCGTTCTGGAATTTTGTTTGTGATTTGGTTTCGCTTGCCAGTAGCGAAACTTTCTCCACTAAGGATGACAGCTGCGCTTATCTCGAGCATGTGTTGTTCTGCGAACACAAGAATGAATTATCAAACAATTATCGTCAAATGATTCTACAATTAAAATTTTGTAAAAATATTTCAGGGCGACCAAACTGGTAGAATGGTCATTTTAAAATTTTCGTAGCATAATAAAATAATATCCGCAGTTATAAACAAGCGACTTTAATCAAACTACAGCGTAGTTCTACGTCAACAATGCGGTCGTGTCTTGAACACAACCTCTTATATTTTTTTCTATTGAAAAGGCTTAAAACAACAAGGTTCATTCTCCTCTATCGTCCCCATCTGGCAGATCTAGCCAAACAACACGAGATGCTCGTGAGACCGGATGAATGTAAAGATTCGATTCTGAAGATACTCCTTATTGTACACAGCCAAGTTTAGTGTCTTATTTACGATAAAAACTTTAGTTTTATGGTCGAAACTGCATGCATGGCCTGACAATGCATTTTCATGCGAATTTATCAGCAAAAACAACTTCTATGGTGCAGTAACATCTTCTCTAGCCGTTTCCATGCACCAATTTTGTCCTGAGGTTTGATCAAAGTCTACCTTCACGCAGCTTTCTTTGTTCATGAGCAACCCCCGTCGAGATTGGTCACCAGCTTCCGGGCACGAATTCTATCCTGCTTAAGGGATCGGTTAGGTTTCCTGTTGGCTCGATAGGGGTCAAAATCTTCCCCGGACACAGATTCTTCGCTCCGTTTAACAATATTGGGCATGTTATTGATGACCCTTAGGACATTCCTACGCAGGTGCCGGTCGACAGCTCCATTCCTACGTTTGGTTTAAGGCTTCCGAATTGCGCCAATGTTTCTTTATTCTTTTTTAGTACGCGCCACACGTTATTTCTAACTAACTTAAACACTTTAGCAAGCGTACTTGCGGACATTACACAATGGAATTTCTAAGTGACTGTGCATAATTTTTGCGCCTCTCCTCTTCCATGATGAAAAAAGTGAGCTTAACGTGAATCTATACCTATCTCGGTCTGCACCGTGTATGTGGCAGAGTATGCGAAAAGTTTTAATGTGTTTCTTGATTTGCACACTCATATTGATCTTATATTGCAATACAGGTCGGACTCGATTATCCGGATTATTGGTTTTTTTTACTCCGGATAATCGAATCCTAGAATAATCGAATCATAAAAAAACCAATTTTCTCTCGGTAAACGTAATATAATTATGATTTGCACTTATTTATTAAACGGTTTTATCTAACTTGGACTTGTTTGTATGTTTGTGACTTTGCAACTTTGTAACTTTGTCTATAGCGCTGTACCACATTAATAGAAATTTAACCCCCTTACCGTTGACCGATTGATCTGAAATTTGGAACACATCTTTATCTCTGGTGTCATTATAAAACTGCGTATTCCATGATCTTAAAAATTCAAGATGGCGGCCGGTACAAAATGACGGATTACATATTTTCTCAGAACCGCTTCAATGTGGTTATCAAATGAAAGTGCTTGACTAGTAGAACATAGTTATTGATTAAAAAAGAAGATCCAAAAAGGCCGCCGCTATATAATATATTTTTTCAAAACCTCATCAATATAGGTATCAAATGAAAGTGCTCGACTAGTAGAACATAGCAGATCACGAAAAATCCAAATCCAAGAAGGGCGCAGTCCCCAAATAACTTATTATTTTTTAAATAGTTTCATTCAGCTTGACCTGTTCGTATGTATGTTTGAATGTTTGTAGGGTTGTCCCACATTTATAGAAAATTGACCCCGTTCATGTTAACTGATTGATCTGAAATCTGGAAGACACCTTTAATTCTACTGTCATTAAAAAACTCTGGAAAAAAGACGGGTGGGTAATGTCGGGGACATAACCGGAGTGACGTAGGACTATACAAAGGGGACAGCTTTTGTTAAATATATATTTTAAATATATTGTTTTATTTTCTTCTCCTACGTGAATACCTGCCTATCTACCTGAAAAATGGATTAGTTTACTGTTTACTCTTTATGAATATGTTGATGGTTCTGAGAAGAACCTTTGGTGTTGTGTTTTTGTTATCACTCGATATTCCCATCTTGTTCGGTTAAAACTTCCTGTTTAGCTGTTGCGTTTGCCACTCGCCACAGCTTTCACAGTTGGAAAATTTCTTCCCATCCAGCTTGTGACATATTGTTCATTAAATTACATTTAATGCGACGTGCCGGAGAAACACTTTGCCACTCACTGAAACTAATTGTTGCCTTGATGAGCGCCGAACCGAAGCTGCTCTGTTCTTGATGCGGGTTTTCTGATTGTCGTGAGCAGCTTTGCAAGCCAACTCGAGCACTCCGACGGCCGAAACTCTATAATCGCTGTTATGTATACTTGTGCTTCGGCACCAATCCGTTCGGCCTAGTTACCCTTGCGGAGCAATCAGTGAATGCGACCAACAGGGAACTGGAGACCTGCACGGTTCGAGTGAGACTTTGCCTTTCCCTTAACTTGTCCTCCTTTGTTACGTTCACGATGCCGATGCCGTACAACCACACGGGTTTACGGTTTGAAAGAAAAAAGATATTTTTTTGGGGTCCGAATGTTTTATACTCTAGCGGTACACACTCACAGGATAGAGACAAATCGGCAGACTCAGCCAGAGGGGCGAGTCCAACGAGACGAACGAATGAGCGTTAAAAGGGAGCGATGGCAAAAAAATACATTCATTACGATTTGTTCGTTCGTTGGATTCACATGAAGGCTAAAAAGGGTCCTTTTCAGGATCACAAAATTATCTTCAATCTAAAGAGTTTATTGTTTTGTTATCACTCGATATACCCATCTTGTTCGGCTAAACCTTTCTGTTTAGCGATTGCATTTTCCACTCGCCACAGCTTTCACAGTTGGAAAATTTCTTCCCATCCAGCTTGTGACATATTTTACAGTAAATTACATTCAATGGCACGTCGCATTACCACCACTCAGTATCGGATTGGAGGTAATTTTAACCTGTAATTGAACATTTGCGATGACAGTGTTACAGCTTTTTGGAAGGTTTAATGGCCCTGAAAAGCGCCTTGTTTTATGGAATGGTTCCAATTTAGAAAACTTAGTACTCGTGGTTTTGAAAAAAACCATTTCGAACGCCCGCGATGCCGCCTTGTTCTGGATTTGCCACCAAAGCAGTTTGTATAAAGAACAAACTTTTTTCTTCTGCTACCAGCTGCCGTTTTGCGTTTGCCACTCGCCACTCGCTGCAACTGCCTGTTGTCTTGATGTCCACCGAACCGAATGTGTTCTGTTCCGAATGCGGGTTTTCTTATCGCGAGCAGCTTTGGCAGCTAACTCGATCACTTCGGCGGCCGAAACTATATAACGCCGGCTAGGTGGACTGGTGCACTGGTACTAACGCACTCGGCCTAGCTACCCTTGCGGGGAACTCCAGATCAACACGGTTCGAGCGGGATTTTGCCTTTCCCTTCACTTTTCCTCCTTTACCATGTCATGGCTGCTTGGGTTGGTTTGTTGATGTGTTGTGATGCGAGCCGATGTGGTGTACGGTTTGAATGAGAATGATCGTTACGGAAGGAAGGAAGGAAGGTATTGTATTATAGAGACTTTAAACTTTTGCAGTTCATTCGTCTCTAGCCTTGAGAAAGGCCCTTTGAAAACTCTACTCTACTCTACTCCAGCGCTACCACCTCCACCCTCTTGCCTTGAGAAAGGCACTCGATCCCTCGCCGTCCAGCTCGTCCAGCAACGATGTTGTCCAGTCGGTGTTCACACAAAGAATGATCGTTACGGCAGCGAAGCGGGGATTTTTAAGCTGACTGGCTGGCTCGAGAATTACGCATGTGTGAGACTGCGACCAATGTTTTGTTCATTTTTTTCTTTTTCCTTTCCAATCGTGCTTCATTCTATTTCGCTGCTGCTCTGGTTGCCCGTTTTGGTCGGTACGATTTGAGGAGCACAAAATGGACCAATCAAAAATGGGCACATAGTGCATTTTGACAATGCTTGATATTTCACAATTATTCAATTATTTATCTCAAGAAAAATGAAATGTTATTCGTTATGATAAATGCGTAGATATATTTCCTATCAATTGATGCAAAAACCTTTGCGATCTATTGAGAAATGCTCGAGTTATAAGCGTTCCAAATCTTGCATTTTTTCCTACTTGTTCAGTGCCTAGATTTCCATTTCACCCCCTATATCTTCCGGTTAGACGTAGTCCTACGTCAAAATATACATGGCGCCATCTTGTGGTGACGGTCATTTTGGATTTCCATTTTTTATAAATAATTGTTTTAATCTGTTTTAAGTCAAATATGCGCCGTTGTGTTCGATGACTTGTTCCCAACGAGATGCCAACTTCATAATATCCCTGTTATAGAAGCTCGCTTCCTTATTGGCAAAAAACTCGGATAGCCAATTTTCACAGGCCTCTTTTGTGGCTAACTTCTGACTACCTAGCTCGTTCGCCATGGACAAAAACAGGTGGTAGTCACTTGGTGCAAGGTCCAGACTATACGGCGGATGCAAAAGAACCTCCCATCTGAGCTCCCGGAGCTTCTGGCGCGTCATCAAAGAAGTGTGTGGCCTGGCGTTGTCCTGATGGAAGACAATGCGGCCTCTGTTTATCAAAGATGGCCTCTTCTTCATGAGTGCTACCTTCAAGCGGTCCAGTTGTGGGCAGTACAGGTCCGAATTGAGCGTTTGGCCATAGGGAAGCAGCTCATAATAGATTATTCCTTGACAATCCCACCAAACACACAGCAGAACCTTCCTGGCCGTTAATGAGGGCTTGGCCACCGTCTGAGCCGCTTCAGCGGGCTTCGACCACGACCGTTTGCGCTTCACGTTGTCGTAAGTGATCCACTTTTCATTGCCAGTCACCATCCGCTTCCGAAACGGGTCGATTTTGTTGCGATTCAGCAGCGATTCACATGCGTCGATACGGTCAAAGATGTTTTTTTGCGTCAACGTGTGTGGCACCCATACATCGAGCTTCTTTGTGAATCCAAGCTTCTTCAATTGGTTAATAACGGTTTGATGACTTATCCCCAGCTCTTGGCCGATGCTACGGCTGCTACTATGTCGGTCTTTCTCTGCTAAATCAGCGTTTTTGTCGCAATTTTCGACGACAGGCCTTCCGGAGCGTGGCGCATCTTCGACGACCTCTACACCAGAACGAAAACGTTGAAACCATCGTTGTGCGGTGGAAATGGAAACTGTATCGGGTCCATAAACTGCACAAATTTTATTGGCAGCTTGAGATGCATTTTTGCCTTTGTCATAGTAGTACTGTAGAATATGTCGGATTTTCTCTTTATTTTGCTCCATATTTGCGACACTATAACTCACGAACGACTTAACCAAACAAAACACTGTCAAGGACTATATTATAGCGCGCAAAAATACCTTTCCAACAAGCTATAGTATGACTCGATACAATGAATACAACTAGAACTACGCGCTTACAACGACACCTTGCGGAAATACCGCAGGACTTTTTTGACAGCCCAATATAAGGCCTATTCTGGAATACTGTAAAATCGTTTGGAACCCGTATAATATCGAACATGAGTCGCATTGAGTCAGTCAAGAAACGGTTCCTCTTATTTGAACTTCGTAAACTGAACAGGACCTCATTTCCACTTCCTTCATATGAAGCACGCTGCATGCTCATAAACATTCGAGCACTAAATGAACGCCGTAAATTAGCAATGCTTTCATTTGTTATTTACTTAATTTCGCAACGAGTACAGCTGAATTACTAGAAAAACTTAATTTCTGTGTACCTGGCCATCAACTAAAAACACGTTACTTTTTTTTAATGAAAACATCTAAAACAAATTATGTAAACAACGCCCCTATCAATCGCACGAAGCGTATATACAATCAGCACTGCGATATAAATAATTGACACAACAATGAACAAAAAACAGCTGAAAATAAATATGTACCGTACAAATAATATTTAACCTAAGAAAACATTGTAATATCAATATCTAAGTTGTTTGATGAAAATGAATAAATAAGAAGTAATAAAAAAATAACGAAAAGACCGGAAATATATCAAAAACAATGAACATCAATATCACGGTTATGAATGGATGAACAAGCTCAACCGCCAGAGAGCATTCGTTCTGATTGGCGAATTCCTATAAAGCGCATCGTCAACTAGAAACACTTCCTTTTGCCCATTGTAAAAGCATAGTGAAAGCATTTCACCAACAAAGCAAAAGACTACCGGTTGCCCAAACAAAAAGAATGCGGGGGAAACAGGAAAAACTCATACAAAAGTGAACGATGTTGTTTTTATTGAACTTCTATTACCGGAAGCATCGTGTAGTAGAGTGTCTCACACATTCGCCTCTACAGTTTTGCGCTTCTGTTTGCGAAAGACCTTTTCCCCCCAAACTTCGAAATCACTTTCGACCTGGGAACCTGGGATGGCAGCGGTAAACGACGACCGGTTGAACGACATCGTCTGCCGAATGCCGAATCTGCTGCCACACAGGACGAGAGTATCGTTACACATCGTTAGAGATTCTCCATCTCCATGGCCATGGCCATAGCAAAAATCAGCAAAAGAAATTCGCTCCCTTCCGAAGGTACAAAGCACGGAGAAGTTATCCCAAGAGAAAAACTTTGTCGCGAGTAGAACTACACGTGATACCTCCGCCCGGATTAGGGTTATGGGTAAGCCGCCCTTTTATGCCAGCAATTTCTTCCGCACTCTCTTTGAAGATCGCCGCTGAAAAGCGCCATGCCTGATTTAATGCTTCCGCCATTACCACAATCACTTTCGTAATGTGCTTCTCGAACTTCTCGAACTCGTTGGCGTTGTGTGAAAGGTGGAGCGCTGAGTTCACGGAATGGAACAAAAATTGTTCACAAACTTTAAATAAGCCGGAAATTATTATACTTTCTTTCTCTCTGAAGGACGCCCGCTTCCGGCTCCGATGTACCGACAGTTTCCAACTTTCTTGCCAATATTCTTCCACTGTTTGTGAAGTATCAAGAGACGTATAATAGGCTGGTAATTGACTGTTATTACACTGTTATTTTCATCACATTCATTCATCGTGTGAAGGTAGAGTGCTGTGTGGTGACACCGTAATCATCAACGTCATTTGAGACTTCATTGTGGATCATAAAAGCATCTCCGAAACTTCGCTTTCCCCGAGGGCACGTGTTGCCGCTTTCTGGGGAGGATTTTAATCAATCAAACATATTTCCCTTCTGCGAGACGAACGCGGATAAATTAAAGGTAAGCGTGTGTTTGTCTGACTCATTCCACGCCTCTCCCTTTGCGCCGCTACAGACAGCAGCTTCTTGATGACAATTGGCGAATCTCCGCAGGCAGTCAAGTGATAAAAACGTAATCAAAAACCTGTCTTCGACTACACCACAGCAGCATTGACACCATCCAGAAATCCGAAAGTAGTACCGTGGGCAGGCCCACCAAGTGGCTTACAAAAACGTCGGTAGTGTTGGACCGGCTTTCCCCGGTAAGTAATTCTGCGGTTGAATCTCCTCGGATGCTATTGTTATCGGAGACGCGGAACCTGCTGTGGATTGTTGCCTTCCTGCCTTGGGGGCAGTTTGGCACCGACTCCAACGACCGACGACGGGCCGACCGCTATGACGCTGTGGAATCCACCGTCGTGAATATGTCAAGGGGTGCGTTTTCGAAGGCGCCGCCGCGTGGCAAATGACACCTAAGTGACATCTAATTTCCACCTTCTACGGATAAATTGTTTTTCCGTTTGGTTGTGAAGATGGTTGAGAGCAGCGAGCCAGGGGATGGCGAAAATGAGAATGTGATGAATTATTTTTGCCTTCGGAGGTTTTTCTTATTTTGTTATGACGCGACGCAGGTTCTATTTCAGGCGAAGAATAATTATCATTTATGAGTTGTTTACACAATGGTCTGCGAGATCCATTGGTTGTGCATTGAAGCGAACATGGGGACTGTATTGATTCATATTTATTGGATACTAGCTGACTCGACGAGCTTCGTCCCGCCCAAAATAGATTTTTTGATTTGAATACTTTCAAACATCCACGTTTTCTTACTAAGTGAACGTTAGTGAGTCCAATCACTGAACTCTTCATTGATTGATTACCCTTTGACCCTTTACAATTTCCTTTTACTATAAATTGTCTAGTACTTCTACAAAAAATCGTCCTTATAATATAAAATTATTTTCAGACACAATTCTCGTTCAAGATTCTCCAAGCATTTGAAAATAACATGTTTCTCCGTTGCATGGAATACATGTTTGATACAGAGAATATTACAAAATTAAGACAGCTCAAATCGGACCATTCCTTCCTCGGGTTTAGGGCATATTTGGCCTTCCATTTTTGTTTATATAGATAGAAGATATAGGAATGCGTTATTCCGTCTGAAAATCCTTTTCCACTTTCGAATAAAAATCAATTTCGTTAGCGCCAATATCAAATGGACTAACAACGCTTAGCTAATTGTAGAATATATGGGAATCCAATTTTCCGAATTTTACGATTTTTCTCTCCACTATATTGATCTACGGGAAGAGACGAATACAACGAAATATAGATGACTCAAACTGAACCATTCCTTCCTCGGGTTTTGCGCTTACCAACACATTTGCCCTTCCATTTTTATTTATAGATATAAGATATGGAAATGCGTTATTTCGCCTGAAAATCCATTTCCACTTACGAACAAAGATCAATTTCGATAGCGCAAATATCGAATGGACTAACAACGCTTAATATGATGTAATTTTTGAACATGTGGGAATTCAATTTTACGAATTTTCCGACCTTCCTTCAGAGTTTTCCGAAAATTTTCCGGTTTTTCTCTCCACTATATTGATCTACGGGAAGAGACGAATACAACAAAATACAGGAGGCTAAAATCGGACCATCCCTTCTTCGGGTTTTCCGCCTACCAAGAGATTTTGCCTTACATTTTTATTTATATAGATACTAGTTGACCCGGAAAACTTCGTTCCGCCCCAAATTTGTGTTTTGTTATCAATAACTTTCACGTTTTCTTACTATGAGCAAGTTCATGGGTCCAATCGCAGAATTGTTCATTAAATGATCTTCTAATCGACCCCGTTGAATTTACCTTTTACTATAACATTCTTAGTATTTCTAACAAAACTCATCATTATAATATCAGATTATTTTCAGACAAAATTCTCGTTCAAGATTTTTCAACCACTTGCAAATAACATGTTTCTCCGTTACATGGAATAAATGTCTTATACAGAAAATATGATAGAATAAAGACATCCCTAAATCGGACAATTCCTTCCTCGAGTTTTGCTCTTATCAACACATCCGGCGATCCCTTTTAAACGGTTTTATTTAGCTTGCCCTGTAATCTGTTTGTATGTTTGTATGTTTGTATGTTTGTATGTTTGTATGTTTGTATGTTTGTATGTTTGTATGTTTGTATGTTTGTATGTTTGTATGTTTGTATGTTTGTATGTTTGTATGTTTGTATGTTTGTATGTTTGTATGTTTGTTTGGCAGACTTATCTCACTTCTTAACTAGGCGAACCTAGCCAGAATTTTCACCTGCCCCCGGGCTTCTGAATGCCAAAGGGGGACTAGGCTCTGCGGAATGCACGTATCTGCATGCTCGTGCTGTTTCAGTCCTGACCGAGGAATTGTCGGACAATCGCGCAGGTGCTAAGGATGACCGACTTTTGGATGCCGGCCAATTCCTTCTCCATATTCAACACCTTTAGCGCTTCCAGAAGTGTCTTCGGGACAATTCCAGTTCCAGAGAGAACGACTGGAACAATTCTTGGGACCTCCCTTAGCCCCCACAGTTCCTTGAGCTCCACGGCCAATGGTCGGTACTTGCAGATTTTGCGACCGTGGGTCTCCTCCAGATTCTGGTTCAGTGGAATAGCGACATCGATGATGGTGACTTTGCGGTCGCTCTTGTCGTAAACCATTATATCTGGCCGGTTGTGGTGGATCGAGAGGTCGGTCAGAACAGTGCGATCCCAGTACAGCTTGAAACGGTCATTTTCCAGGACAGGTGCAGGCAGGTACCGGTAGTTTGGTACGTTGTCTTCCAGTAGAGCACATTGGAGCGCCAGTTGTCGATGAACAATACGGGCCACGTTGTTGTGGCGCTCGGTGT
The DNA here is from genome assembly GCF_029784135.1 of Toxorhynchites rutilus septentrionalis. Taxonomy (NCBI): domain Eukaryota; kingdom Metazoa; phylum Arthropoda; class Insecta; order Diptera; family Culicidae; genus Toxorhynchites; species Toxorhynchites rutilus. The sequence continues at coordinate 131,175,168 of NC_073744.1, read as the reverse complement.
AGGCTGCGTTGGCCAAAACGGGACAGCCTCCCATAATGTGCTCTATGTTTTCACCTGGTTGATGGCACATCCGGCAAATGTCATCAACGTCTTGATGCCAGACGTACCGCCTGCAGTTTCTCGTCGGCATTATCCTGTCCTGGATGGCTATCATGTCGGCTTCTACTACTGAAGAGAGTTCACCACGCGTTAGCCACAGATTAGATGCGGCCTTGTCGACGTGTGGCCGGTCCAGTTGATGGGGGTGGGCACCATGCACTGCCTTCTGCTTCCAAGCTGCAATCTTCTCCTCCACTGTCTGCAGATTGCAGTTGAGTTGGTACTCCGCTTGCGCCAAGTGCAGAGCGCTGTATCCTCTGTCGGCGGCGTAGACAGCCCGGTATAGCGCGTTTTGGTTGGCGCGTTCTGCGAAGTACTCGGGCAGTTGTCGTACCTGGGCAACACACAGTGCAGATATGTCGACTATTCCAAGTCCCCCTTCTTTGCGTGGCAGTGAAACTCTCTCCAGTGCCGATTGAGGATGGTGCATTCCGGCCTCTTTAAATGCTTTCCTCATCCTCCTCTCAAGGTCCTCTAGGTCAGTTTTGCTCCATTTGACTACACCAAAACTGAAGGTCAGCAGGGGAACCGCGAATGTGTTGATCGCGCGTACCTTGTTCCCCGCGTTGAGGAAAGTCCTCAGGACACAGTTCACTCGTCTCAAGAACTTGTCTCGCAGCTCCGTCTTGATGTCGGAGTGGCGAATCCCGGTGAGCTGTCGGAATCCAAGATATTTATAGGATTCGCCACGAACCATATCTCTTATGAACTCGCCGTCATAGACCTCGTAACCTCCGGATTCGGTAAGCTGCCCTTTCAGCATATGGACACAGCGGCACTTGTCAAGGCCGAACTCCATGCAGATGTCCCTGCTTATGTCTTCGACAACCCGGATAGCTACACCTAGACGCTGACGTGAATCAGCGTAGACCTTGAGATCATCCATGTAGAAGGTATGGGTCACTTCTTCGTGGGCGCCGTCGCCATACCTTATTTTATAGCCATGACCGTTTCTATTGAGCGTCCTACTGAGGGGGTTCAGTGCCAGACAAAACCAAAGCGGGCTGAAAGAGTCGCCTTGGAATATCCCCCTCTTTATCTGCAGCGTTCTAGACTGCAACACATTTTCCCCATCACTGAGGTGCAGAGACGTACTCCACTGCCTCATCGCATGCTGCAGGAACCTAACGACGACGGGATCAATTTTGTAGAGCTCCAATACCCGGACGAGAAACGAGTGAGGTATGGAGTCATAAGCCTTCCTGTAATCGATGTAGGCCATACTTAGGTTCCGCTGGTTGTATACCGCCTGGCCGACTATGGCTGCGTCGATGATGGCCTGGTCTTTGCAGCCATGCGTATTTTTCCTGCATCCTTTCTGCTCTTCTGCGATGATGTGATGCTGTTCGCAGTGAGCAGAAACTTTGGCGGTAATTATGCTGCTCAGTATTTTGTACAGACTCGATAGGCACGTTATCGGTCTGTACTTTGATCGGTTCAATGTGTTGCTGTCTTTCGGGAGGAGGAAGGTGACGCCACGGGTGGCGAATTGAGGAAGGTTGTGTGGGTCACGTAGCACCTTGTTGAAGCACTCAGCTATCTTTGGATGTGCGACGGTCAGCTTCTTGTGCCAAAAGTTCTGGACACCATCGGGGCCCGGTGCTGCCCAGTTCCTCAGGTACCGCGAGGCTTCGCGGACATCGTTCTCTCCGACGATGATAGCTGGCATCTCTCCAATTTCACCACAACTCTCCTCCTCCCGTCTTAACCACATTTGCCCGTCGCGATGTTCTACTGGGGTCTCCCAAATACCAGCCCAGAAGTTCGTCACATCGCTAATATCTGGCAAACCTTCGCGGTAGTCGGGCTTCTCGTCGCTAATGTGGTCGTAGAACGCTTTCTCGTTATCTCTGAACATCCGATTTTGTTCCTGGCGCTTTGCAGAGTCAGAGTAACGTTTCAGCCGTTTTGTAAGGACGCTCAATTGCTGTACCAATGTGTCGAGTTTTTCCGTCAGCTGGTGAGCTCCCAGCTGGCGAAGTTCAGTAGGCCGCACGATCACAGCAACTTGGCGACATAATTTCACCGATCTGCTGCCTCTTTTGTACGCCATCAGTCTTCCAATTGCGGCGCGCTTGTTTAGGATCCGTTGCTCCAATCTCCTTCGCCATGGAGGCTCACGCCTTTCACGGAGATGTTGGAGCAGTCCGCCTCTTGGCCTAATACGGTATCCTAAACTTTTGGCGGTCGCCACAGCAGCACAGTAAACTTTCAGTTGCAGCTCCTCCATGTTCTCAGCATCAACCAAATGCAGCGGAAGAACGTGCTCGTTCATGAGCTTTACTGCACTTGTCAGCCTGCGGGAATGCTGCAACTTCGGGATCCTGGGGCGCGACAAAGGGTCCGTGTCGCGGAACTGTGAGATCGCCTCGTCATAATGGAAGACCAGATCGCGTAGTAGTTGTTGATCTGGCTGTGGATCTTCCGGCTCAGAGGGTTGTTGTACTGTGGCCTCCACTGGTGCTGATTCGCGTGCCCCACTCGCGAATGAATTGCTCAGCCGTACTGAACTTCGTCTCGACACATCGCTTGCTCTGCTTGTTCTGGAGCTTAGTTCTCTCTGCACCTGCTGCTTGATCTCGTCGACTTGCGTTTGGGAGAGCATATTGTTGCGTACAATCGCTCTACGCCTCGCGTTCATCGCGTTTTGGTCAAGCCTCCCGACGAACTCTGGATACGCTTCCTCGAACATTGCGAGTATTCGAGGGCGACCGCTCATGTCCGTCTCCAAAGCAGTGCAGATGTAATAGGCGCGGATCACGAATTCGTTCATTTCGTGTGTCCACATGATCCGTCGCCTAGTAGTACCCACAAGTGTGGACGACTGTCGTCTGACAGTCGCAACACGCCTCGTAGGCGCAGCGTTTCGTTGGTGATGTCGATGGCTGCTGTTTCCGTGTGGCGGTAGCTCTTCGGGTTGAACCCGGCTGGTGGCCCGCTCTTGCACATCGCCCTCCAGCCGCTGGCCGCTCGCTCTTACGCCCGTTCCAGGACCAGCTCCAGTTCGGGGACCCTCCTCGGGTGATCGCATTCGTAGTATTCGTCTTGACCTTAGCTCCATTGTCTGGGTGTATCTCCTTTGCCCGGGAGACAGCGGGTTGGCAAGGCCTCCATGACCCGGGAGGCCTTCCCCGGGAGAGATATAGCGCTCTGACTCGCTCGCACCCCCTCACTTAGCCACTTTCGACACCCGTTCTCGGAGCCAAGACCAGGTGTGTGTTTCCAGTTCACGCCCGATCTAAAAATGTCGTCATATGATCTTCGTGGAGGCGTGAGATAGGAACATTTGAGACCAACAGGTAGGCTCCTACCCTACCCTTGATCCCCATTTATTTTGGCAGACTTATCTCACTTCTTAACTAGGCGAACCTAGCCAGAATTTTCACCTGCCCCCGGGCTTCTGAATGCCAAAGGGGGACTAGGCTCTGCGGAATGCACGTATCTGCATGCTCGTGCTGTTTTAGTCCTGACCGAGGAATTGTCGGACAATCGCGCAGGTGCTAAGGATGACCGACTTTTGGATGCCGGCCAATTCCTTCTCGATGTTCAACACCTTTAGCGCTTCCAGAAGTGTCTTCGGGATAATTCCAGTTCCAGAGAGAACGACTGGAACAATTCTTGGGACCTCCCTTAGCCCCCACAGTTCCTTGAGCTCCACGGCCAATGGTCGGTACTTGCAGATTTTGCGACCGTGGGTCCCCTCCAGATTCTGGTTCAGTGGAATAGCGACATCGATGATGGTGACTTTGCGGTCGCTCTTGTCGTAAACCATTATATCTGGGCGGTTGTGGTGGATCGAGAGGTCGGTCAGAACAGTGCGATCCCAGTACAGCTTGAAACGGTCATTTTCCAGGACAGGTGCAGGCAGGTAGCGGTAGTTTGGTACGTTGTCTTCCAGTGGAGCACATTGGAGCGCCAGTTGTCGATGAACAATACGGGCCACGTTGTTGTGGCGCTCGGTGTAGGCTGCGTTGGCCAAAACGGGACAGCCTCCCATAATGTGCTCTATGTTTTCACCTGGTTGATGGCACATCCGGCAAATGTCATCAACGTCTTGATGCCAGACGTACCGCCTGCAGTTTCTCGTCGGCATTATCCTGTCCTGGATGGCTATCATGTCGGCTTCTACTACTGAAGAGAGTTCACCACGCGTTAGCCACAGATTAGATGCGGCCTTGTCGACGTGTGGCCGGTCCAGTTGATGGGGGTGGGCACCATGCACTGCCTTCTGCTTCCAAGCTGCAATCTTCTCCTCCACTGTCTGCAGATTGCAGTTGAGTTGGTACTCCGCTTGCGCCAAGTGCAGAGCGCTGTATCCTCTGTCGGCGGCGCAGACAGCCCGGTATAGCGCGTTTTGGTTGGCGCGTTCTGCGAAGTACTCGCGCAGTTGTCGTACCTGGGCAACACACAGTGCAGAAATGTCGACGATTCCAAGTCCCCCTTCTTTGCGTGGTAGTGAAACTCTCTCCAGTGCCGATTGAGGATGGTGCATTCCGGCCTCTTTGAATGCTTTCCTCATCCTCCTCTCAAGGTCCTCTAGGTTAGTTTTGCTCCATTTGACTACACCAAAACTGAAGGTCAGCAGGGGAACCGCGAATGTGTTGATCGCGCGTACCTTGTTCCCCGCGTTGAGGAAAGTCCTCAGGACACAGTTCACTCGACTCAAGAACTTGTCTCGCAGCTCCGTCTTGATGTCGGAGTGGCGAATCCCGGTGAGCTGTCGGAATCCAAGATATTTATAGGATTCGCCACGAACCATGTCTCTTATGAACTCGCCGTCATAGACCTCGTAACCTCCGGATTCGGTAAGCTGCCCTTTCAGCATATGGACACAGCGGCACTTGTCAAGGCCGAACTCCATGCAGATGTCCCTGCTTATGTCTTCGACAACCCGGATAGCTACACCTAGACGCTGACGTGAATCAGCGTAGACCTTGAGATCATCCATGTAGAAGGTATGGGTCACTTCTTCGTGGGCGCCGTCGCCATACCTTATTTTATAGCCATGACCGTTTCTATTGAGCGTCCTACTGAGGGGGTTCAGTGCCAGACAAAACCAAAGCGGGCTGAAAGAGTCGCCTTGGAATATCCCCCTCTTTATCTGCAGCGTTCTAGACTGCAACACATTTTCCCCATCACTGAGGTGCAGAGACGTACTCCACTGCCTCATCGCATGCTGCAGGAACCTAACGACGACGGGATCAATTTTGTAGAGCTCCAATACCCGGACGAGAAACGAGTGAGGTATGGAGTCATAAGCCTTCCTGTAATCGATGTAGGCCATACTTAGGTTCCGCTGGTTGTATACCGCCTGGCCGACTATGGCTGCGTCGATGATGGCCTGGTCTTTGCAGCCATGCGTATTTTTCCTGCATCCTTTCTGCTCTTCTGCGATGATGTGATGCTGTTCGCAGTGAGCAGAAACTTTGGCGGTAATTATGCTGCTCAGTATTTTGTACAGACTCGATAGGCACGTTATCGGTCTGTACTTTGATGGGTTCAATGTGTTGCTGTCTTTCGGGAGGAGGAAGGTGACGCCACGGGTGACGAATTGAGGAAGGTTGTGTGGGTCACGTAGCACCTTGTTGAAGCACTCAGCTATCTTTGGATGTGCGACGGTCAGCTTCTTGTGCCAAAAGTTCTGGACACCATCGGGGCCCGGTGCTGCCCAGTTCCTCAGGTACCGCGAGGCTTCGCGGACATCGTTCTCTCCGACGATGATAGCTGGCATCTCTCCAATTTCACCACAACTCTCCTCCTCCCGTCTTAACCACATTTGCCCGTCGCGATGTTCTACTGGGGTCTCCCAAATACCAGCCCAGAAGTTCGTCACATCGCTAATATCTGGCAAACCTTCGCGGTAGTCGGGCTTCTCGTCGCTAATGTGGTCGTAGAACGCTTTCTCGTTATCTCTGAACATCCGATTTTGTTCCTGGCGCTTTGCAGAGTCAGAGTAACGTTTCAGCCGTTTTGTAAGGACGCTCAATTGCTGTACCAATGTGTCGAGTTTTTCCGTCAGCTGGTGAGCTCCCAGCTGGCGAAGTTCAGTAGGCCGCACGATCACAGCAACTTGGCGACATAATTTCACCGATCTGATGCCTCTTTTGTACGCCATCAGTCTTCCAATTGCGGCGCGCTTGTTTAGGATCCGTTGCTCCAATCTCCTTCGCCATGGAGGCTCACGCCTTTCACGGAGATGTTGGAGCAGTCCGCCTCTTGGCCTAATACGGTATCCTAAACTTTTGGCGGTCGCCACAGCAGCACAGTAAACTTTCAGTTGCAGCTCCTCCATGTTCTCAGCATCAACCAAATGCAGCGGAAGAACGTGCTCGTTCATGAGCTTTACTGCACTTGTCAGCCTGCGGGAATACTGCAACTTCGGGATCCTGGGGCGCGACAAAGGGTCCGTGTCGCGGAACTGTGAGATCGCCTCGTCATAATGGAAGACCAGATCGCGTAGTAGTTGTTGATCTGGCTGTGGATCTTCCGGCTCAGAGGGTTGTTGTACTGTGGCCTCCACTGGTGCTGATTCGCGTGCCCCACTCGCGAATGAATTGCTCAGCCGTACTGAACTTCGTCTCGACACATCGCTTGCTCTGCTTGTTCTGGAGCTTAGTTCTCTCTGCACCTGCTGCTTGATCTCGTCGACTTGCGTTTGGGAGAGCATATTGTTGCGTACAATCGCTCTACGCCTCGCGTTCATCGCGTTTTGGTCAAGCCTCCCGACGAACTCTGGATACGCTTCCTCGAACATTGCAAGTATTCGAGGGCGACCGCTCATGTCCGTCTCCAAAGCAGTGCAGATGTAATAGGCGCGGATCACGAATTCGTTCATTTCGTGTGTCCACATGATCCGTCGCCTAGTAGTACCCACAAGTGTGGACGACTGTCGTCTGACAGTCGCAACACGCCTCGTAGGCGCAGCGTTTCGTTGGTGATGTCGATGGCTGCTGTTTCCGTGTGGCGGTAGCTCT